>NW_026068149.1:937532-939106 GCF_014885135.2 Alexandromys fortis
TATATATATGACAAATTTAACTCCGAAGTGTTTTACCATCTGTTTGGATGAAATGAAGGAATGTAATTTAACTTCACACATGGCACTTGAATGGCTCAAGATGTCTAACTGGAAGGAGCTTGGTATATTTTCTATAATAGCGGTAATGGTGACAATTCCAATGGCAGAACAATCCAATGGGAGCCTTTGGAGCACTTGGGATTTCACTGATGTTTCAGAAACAGTTTCACACACTTTCCACCTCAAGAAATATATTCACGACAGTGATGGACATACAAAATCAGGTTGCATTTACACCATGTCAAGCCACCAAGAGAACCATGAAGCGCCTACTTCAAAATGTGTAAATTAGCTAAAAATAAGCTTTCTTGTTTATGGGACTGTATTTGAGTTGTCCTGCAGTTATCCTGGAGTTCCTAAGAGTTCCTGCTTGAGTTCCTGCCCTAGTTTTCCTCAATAGTGAATGGACTGTGACTTGGAAGTGAAAGCCAAACAATAAACTTTTCTTCCCCAAATTCCGTGTTTAATCTCAACAATATAAAAGAAATTAAGACAGTTGCCTAACCTATATTCTAATTACCATAAGCACCCCAGGTTTAGAGAATCTTAGTAAGGCCTTACTATGGGAATCTCCTGACATCTGCTTTAAAGAAGGATTTTGGGAAGACATCATAACAGATCCTCAGTACTCAGAAATGAACCCCCAGATCCCCAAAGAGGCAACATCTCTGCAAATTACAAATGTCCCAGCCGACGCTACCTAATGTGACTCCCAGGCTTCCTTGCCACAGAAGCTAGCCCTGCAGAGCCTCAGGGGGGTCCTGTGGAACCTTCCTCACTGCCATCCTCCCCAGCTGCCTGGGCAGACTGTTCCTTGACAAGTCTGCACAACTTCCCAGGTGTTATCCTATCTCACTGCTTTACAATTTGGTTATTTCTGTTGCACGTGTCCCTGGTTTTGACATGTCAAGCCTTTTATGCCTCTCAGTGTTTTTGAAGTTTCTCCTCTGCTATCACTAAGACCAATACTGACTTTTATTGACACGAGTGAGCCAAAAGACTTATTAACTGCATATATTCTTATACTTTTTAATCTGTCCAAGTATTTTTACTTTTTCAAAGTATCTTTATCTTTAAAAAGCTATTAGTTAGGCAAAAATTATTGTGGTATCTTCATTTTATAGATAAGATACTTGAGACCGCCAGGCACCAGGAGAGACATCACTGGGGTGAGTGAGTTTCTGACCGCGGCAGCAGCCCGGGACAGGGAACTCAGACACCCCTCCACACTTCCTGGTCATCCTCAGGGACTACTCTGCCCGATACCTCCTCTCTCTTCCTATCCCACCCAGCTTGCACCCACAACCCTACCCCCGCCTCCATCTGACTCCCTTCCCTCTCTGACCACATAACATCTCCCAGCCCAGCCTGTTCGGGCTCTAGGACCGAATCCGAATCGGCAGGGCAAACGGGAGGGTGCTAGCTCCTTTGTCCCCACTAGCCTGCCTGCAGCAAGCTAGGTAGGTCCTTTGTTTACGAGACACCTAGCAGCAAGGAGTTCCGGTCCAGGCACC
>NW_026068149.1:946149-1007789 GCF_014885135.2 Alexandromys fortis
TTTTTTTCTTATTCTCAATAAAAAAAAAAAAAAAGATACTTGAGACCTAGTTAAAAAAAATATTCACATTTCCATAAGAGATTGATATGAAGTTAGATCGCTTCTATTCTAGTCTAATTCTAAACCAAAGCTCTGTGCCTTCAGCGCCCTACTGGAAACCATGGCAACACAGACTTAGGCAGAGCACTCTTAAAGAGGAGATGGTGATGAGTTATGAAAGAGGAAGGTTTTAAATATAAATTTAAATTTATATTTAATTTAAATTAAATTAATATTCCTTCTTACCGTTACTGATTTGCTCAATGTGGGGAGGAACTCCAGGACAAAATGCTCATACTTCTTCTAAGGCATTACCCCTGTGGTGGTTTGAAAGAAAATGGCCCCCAAAGGGAGGGGCACTATTAGTAGGTGTGGCCTTGTTGGAGGAAGTGAGTCAGTGTGGGGCTGGGTTTTGAGGTCTCCTTTGCTCAAGCTACACCCAGTGTTTCAGACTACCTCCTGTTGCCTGTGAGTCAACATGTAAGGACTCTCAGCTCCTGCTCCAGCACCATGTCTGCCTGCATGCTACCATGTCATGTCATAATGACAATGAACTAAACCTCGAAAATGCCACCCCAATTAAATGGTTTCCCTTTATAAGAGCTACTGTAGTCAGGGTGTCTCTTCACAGCAATAGAAACCTTAACTAAAATAACCCTTTAAGTCATTCCCCTTTCAATCATTTGCTGAGTTTTTAAAATATTTCAGTTTTTTAAAATTTCCCAAAATATATCTTATCCATTTATTTTGTTAGTTATTGATTGGACTTCAGTGCATATACTTTGATCTAACCAGCAGTGTTAGAACTTCTCCCTAATTTTATTTTTTCCAATACTCTCTAAATACTGCTGCACCCCAGCCTTCCTATAAGACAAATATGTCCCTGGTATTTTCTATTTGTGCTACATGTTTCTTTTAATTGCTTAATCTTTTTCCTGAATGAATTTCATGTTCCTTACCTTTTTGCAAGGCTTTTTATGAGCAGATTCTATGCTTCTATGGATTCCTGTCTTCCCCCTTTTTGAGTTCATAATTGGTTCTTCCAAAACTTAGCTATTTAAAGCATCTCTAAAGTCTCATTCCATTTACTGTCTACCAATGTTTTAAAGCTCAAACATATTTAAAGGCCAAGATAAAATACAGTATCATAATACTGTATACATGTTAGAACAGGGAGGAGTAGAATTATGACATGTGTGCCAAAAAGGCATTCAAATTTTCACTTGAAAAACTATGCTGAGACCACACAGGACCAATTTTGTAGGGAGATGTATTGCAACACCTGACCTTGTGTTATAATAGGACATAGCCTATATATGCTATTTTAACTATTGCTAACAACAGCATTTCTTGCTACCTTTGTTCATCTACCCTAATTCTTTAGTATTCAATATGATCATTGCTTCATCTGTACACTGGCATTTTCACTTTGGGTGTATCTTTCCATAAAGTGCTCCTTCTGAAGGTTAAATCTCTACTACAAAGTAGACTCTTAGAGGTACCTGCTAGCTATGTCTTATTTACCCTAGACTGCTGGTGTCTTCCATCCAACTGATATCCAGTCTACATGTAAATGGGTGACCCTAAAATTAAATCTGTTTGTGGTTGAATTAACTTAATGACAATAAATGGATGGCTTGGGTATAGAGTTCTTAGCCACAAACTTGGACTATCTGCACAAATGCAAATTGAGGTTTCTTCGTCAGTTGCACGCAAGTCTCCTAAAAGGACTGCTTTCTGCATCCCTGAGTCCAGATTTTCTTTCACAAGTCCCGTGTTCACCTCTCAGTTTGCTGAGTATCAGTTGTGGGGGCTTAAGCAGCAGCAGTGCCCTTTATTCCTACAGCATCACAACCGTGGCTTTGTTTTTCATTGTTTTGTGACTTTCATTGAATGGTGTAGAGTAGAGAAATGACACCACATCAGAGTTCCATTTTCAAATAAATGCCACATTATAAAAAGCAATTAAATATGAAGATCATAATCTTTTCATCAGCAATAATCCACATGTATATAATGCAGCAAGTTAGAAAAGATAATGGGATCATAATTGGCTTGGGAAATGAGGTTGGAGGAATAATACCGTGAGATGGGCTTCGGAAGGAACGAAGGAAACACATTTTCAAGGTCATTGGTGCAAAGAAATGAAAAAGGAGCTATCAGAAAGACTGCTTCCAGGCAATGTGCCTTTGGGAGCCCAATGACAAACTGAAATGGAGGCAGTAACAGCCAACTTACCAATTGCATCTAGAAGAAAGAAGTGAAGGACTCACTTTTTCCCCTGAAAATCTGGGTGCCTGGTAAGTAATAGGTTCCAATAAACTAGGCAACCAAGGCTTTATTGGGTAGCAAAGAATCCAAAATAGGATATAAGGAAGCTCCCAAGGCAGATCAGCGAAGGGAATAAGGGCAGCAAGCTGCTGCTTAGTTAGAATGAGATCATTAGAGGAACATGATTATAATCAAGCCACTTCTGTGCATGACACCAGGAATTCCACATCTGCCTGAGACTGCAAGCTCTGAAGAGACTGCTGATTGAAATTGGGAAAAGTTATAATAGTACTTTGGAGCCAGATAAACAATTATGCTTTGAATTAAGAAACGAGTGTGCCCCAGAATAGAGAGAGCACTCTTGCAGAAATGGGTTCAAATGGTAGTGTCTCCCTTGGCAGATTTCATAGCACCTTTTCCTAATGTAAGAGCCAGTCCTCAAGAAGGAGGCATCCAGGTCAGTTCCAGACTGATTCTTCTCAGTCCTGTTCCAAAGTATATGGTACTTTAACAATAAGGTCTTAACTTCAAATTTTGGGACTCAACCAATGGCAATGAGAAATGGCCTATATTATTTTGGGAACCTCTAGGAGTCCGTTGACCAACAACTCAAATTGAGGTTTCCCACACTCGGCACTGAATGCACCCATGTACTCTCAATATCATAGGTGCTTAGACAAAAGTAATATAAATGACACCACCAATTGACATGGTAAAATGAATAGAAAAAATTCAGCATGTTCCTACTCCTAGATAAAGAGTTGGAGGTTGTCAATGCCCATGGAGAGAGGGATAGTCAGTCTCTTCCGAGGGCAAGTGCTCACATTGGTTGTTTGATTCCAAGAGGTCAGCTCTGGACACATGCATATAAGCAAAGTTAAACAGACTTGATTGTGTATGTGTGTTTCTGTGTGTGAGTGTGTGTGTGAGTGTGTGTGTATATATATTGTGCATATATGAATAATGACTAAAGAAGAGGTCATAAATTTAGAAGAAGTTGGAGGGGAGAAAGAGGGACAAGAGTAATGTCGATTCGATGTACATGCATGAAGTTCTCAAAAAGAATGTGAGGCCGTGAGGCCCTGGATTTGAATAAGAGTCTACAGTACTGCTTTTATAAACCAACACAATTCTTAGCTGCATTCTAAATATGTATTCTTATATCCAATGCGAAGTATAGGTCCTAAACAATGAAATCTTCTCATTGCAAATCAGAAACCATTACAGAAAACATCACAGAAGTTGGAAAGAAAAATTGTAAATGAGTAATGCTTCCCTGCGGACAAAAACGGATATGATGGGTGGTGGAGGAAACGTTATGTATTAACAAGAAGAATTTCTAACTGTAGAAAGTTTGACCAAACTTCAAGCCTTACAAAAAGATGAGTCATACAAACTTTTATAGCCTTGTTTCTTTTGAAATACAAAAGGGTATAATTGTGTGCAGTTGGCAAAGATTATTATCCTGAATGTAGAATTTGAAAAAATGAAAAATGCAGTCTTGAGTTTTTAAAAATTTTATCCAGAAGTACAATGTTTATCTCCTCTAGAAAGTGATTCAATGTAAAAGTTCTTGAGCTCAAAGGAAAGGAAGTTTGGACACTAAACGTTTCAGTCTGTCTCTTTGGGCCTGGTGCTGGGAGAGTAAGGACACGTTAAGGTTTGGGAAGAGGCTACTTCAGTTCCATCTATCACTGTCTTTCTTATATATCTTTTCCTCTTTCGAGTAACAACAATTTTTTTTAAAGATTTGAATTTTAAGCATACAAACTTTACTGTAGAATTACTACACTATTGTGTGTTATCCAGGTCATTCTTTTTAACAGAGGACTAGCAAGAGGAGAACGTGCTACGAAGTGAAGAAAGTTTCTTAATAACCATTGCTCTTGGGTTTAATCTTCTCTGCAAAAGCATGATACAAAGCACAGGACCAGATTTAATACTATTTTGGCTTCCTATATCACTGCCCTGTGGTTGCAGGCATACTAGTTTGTTGCCTCATAATTCATTCTACATAATACCCCTGCACTGTATAGCTGCCAGTGCTGTTTATTAAGAAAAATAACTTGGATGGCTACACTGCTATCAGTTAAGAAACATTGTCTTCATTGTCCCTACCAATATTTAAACAACATATCTGGGCATGACAGGAAAATATGTACTAGAACCTTTCCCTCAAAGGAAACGAAACTGAGAATCTGAAGGGGTCAAGCAATCTGCCAATATTCCCCAAGGAAGAGTGTCAAACAAGGGCCCCCAAGCACAGGACTTCATCACCTTCTGTTCACAGGTGCTGGTGGTATGTGATCAGGACCACAGTCATGCATGTGTAAGTCCCTGAAACCACATACATTTCACCAGACTCCTAAGGATACATCACTGACTCAGTGGCATCATCACCTGTTTCTAAGCCCTGTGAGATGAAGTTTTCTTAGGAGAACATTTGGGACTTGCAACCAACCGTTCTTCCTACTCCCCAAACATCAACGTTACTATTAGTTTTCCTACTTTTAATTTGTGTTCTTTTGTCATAATTTCCCACTTGTAAAGACAGGCGAAGGCAGAAAAGAGAAATATAGGGACAGGAAGCCCAGCTGAGAAATGATGCTACTCACGCCCCGTCTTCTGCTTCTGCCTTTGGAAAGGTCAGAAACTTGAAGCTCCCAGTACAAAATCGTCAACATTAAGACTGCTTTACCCGGGGAAAAAAAGAAAACATTTTAAATTTGGAATCTTTCTCTTTATCTCCCTGCCTTGAACTCCTTTCGTGTCTAAAACCATGCAGAGATAGTGTATGCTTATTTTTAAAGATGGAAGAATCTATCTGTTTGAGCAAACTTGAATAAGTCTTTATAGTAGTAATAACCACTTTGATTGAGGCAAATATCAACTGATGGAAATAGCGGAGATTGAGGAAAACTGTCAGAGAAGAAAACGGTACTGGAATGGTGCAAGGAGCGCCACACAGGTAGAGGGGTGGAAAGGGAAGGCTTCTAGCTCTGGGTAGAAACGTCTGTCTGGCCACACCCATCTGCTTGGGAATGGTCACAAAGGAAAATTTTCCTAACACATTGGAGTCCAAGGAACAAGTTTTCAGGACTAAGGAATTGTTTTTCCAGGAGTTAAGTAAGAGCTGGAAAACAAAAAAAAGGTAATGAAACTTACGTTCTCATTTATAAGTGATAATTAAAAAAAAAAAGTTTAGAAGCTGAGACAAAAGGATTTTCATAGTGAGTTCCAAGCTAGCTGAGTTAGAGTGAGATCCAATCCAAGAAATGAGCAAATAAACAGAAGTTGGCTTGAATGGACAATAGTGATTTTAAAGATTGGGAATAGGGGGCCCAGACACAAGAATAAAAAGAGGGTGGACTTAATTAGTGCATGTTGTTTACGTGTCTGAGAAGTTGCCATGAACCTGTAATAGGCATAGTTAACATGTATTAATCAAAATACTTCAAAAATAAATTATAACGTGGCAAGGTATGTATGTTCAATTAATACCTATAATGGCCTGAGTTCCTATTTTAATTTGGGTTTCTATGACCTATTGATAAAACACCATGAACAAAAACAGCTTGGAAAGAAAAGAATTTACTTGGCTTGCATGTCCTGAGTCACTGTTTACTCAGTGAAGTTAGAGTAGGAATCTAGAGGGAAGTGCTGATTCAGGAGCCTGATGGGGGCTGCTTAGAGCTTACTTTTCATGGCATGCTCAGCCTGCTCTTTTATAGTGCCCAGACCCACCAGCTCAGGGTAGCACCTCCCACATCAATCATTAATCAAGAAAATATAGCACAGTCTTTTCCACGAGCCATTTGGTAGAGCCGTCTTTTCAATTTAGATTCTCATTTCCAAAATGACTATAGCTTCTGTTAAGCTAAAACTAGCCTACATGGTTCCTATGCTTCAGTCACAAAGCTGTATATTAACACGAAAATGGTATCAGGAAATTTTAAATTACTCAATGAGAAAATCAAAATCGTTATGGAATTCATTACTTACTTTATTCAAAAGCACAGATTTTGAGAAATTAGTAATTTTGAAAATCCTTGTGAATGAGTCTTTAGGATTCTCAAATTCTGATTGAACATTAATTATAACTTTTAAATATCACAGCCTTCCATTGGTACAGTGTGCCATCAGGCTGAAATAGAATGATAGATTCTACCTATATGGTTAGCAAAGACTTCAGAAAGAAACTAGACGAAGCAAAAAGGAGTCTTACTTGATTTGCTCAATGGATATTTGACTCTGATAAGGAAAACAATTTAGTAAAATCATTTTTTTCGTTTAGCAAATAGACTAAAGATAGCTATTCGACAAAAAATAATTTATTGCCATTCTATGATTTTTAAACAATAAAAAGCATTAGACATTAAAATAATAGAAGACAAGAAAGCACTGCAGGTAAACTTAAAAGTGTGAACAAAAGCCTTAGAGAAAGAGAAGCAGTCTCAACAGAATATTACCAAAAACAGTGGACAAGGGCAATGGCAGGAAATGGTTCAACTGAAGAAGGTGGTATAGGGAACATCATGCAGAGGCCATTGCACAGTCAAAGTTAGAAGCTGAGGTTTGATTTAAAAGACATGGGATGCCCAGGCAGGGTTTTATACAAGGGTAACACAGTCATATGAAGTCATGACTTGTGCCAGGGAACAATACACCAAAGTTACTCAGACATGGCCTAAAAGTCAAAAAGAGATGAAAATATTACAGGATAACAATTTAAGACCCACAAACCTCGTGCTAGTGTATTTCCAACACACTGTGAGAATAAAAGAAATCCAGAAAAATTCTCCAAAAGTAAATTTGGCTTTATGGTAAGGAGTTAAATTTTAGGCTGTTCTTTGCTACAGACTCACCCGAGAAAGTCAAGGTTCTAGACAGATTTGTAAATATGGTCTTAAAAACACCAAATGGCAAATTGCTAACAGCATTATTGTGGGGTTCTGGGGTCCTAAGCAGTCGAGGAGGCAGAGATTCATGCCACTTTGCTGGTCATTTTTTTTTTTTTTTTGAGAAATCTCAATAGAAACTTAAGTCCTTTGGTCATGAACAAACAGATTAAACTAACTGGCATACAAGAGAATCTAAGCATGGAAATTTTTCTCTTTTTCTGTGTATTAGTTACCTTTCTGTTGCTATGACAAAGCATCATGGCCAATGAAGAACAAGTTTACTTTGGCTTACGGTTCCTGAGGAAGGAGCACGTCCATTGCGGCAGGGAGGCAATACAAAAGTAGCAGTCCCACAGTGGCTGAAGCAGGAAGCTGAGAGCTCACCTCTTCAAACACAAGAGCAAAGGTTGCATCCTGCAGTGCTGCAGGGCTGACCTTCCTGAGGCATCCAGAAAAGGAAGACAGGACAGCCACACAGTCACACAGAAAAGCTGTAGAGCTGTCATCAGTTAGACTGGACTTTCCGGTAGAGAAGCTGTACCCCCTGGAAGATCAGCGTGTATTTTATATAGAGCTGAACATGGAGGCAGAGTTGTTGAGTAGAGTAGAACAAGAAGGCCGAGTTCTTGCATCCAGATAAGCAAGGAGCCAGGGTTATGGCATACAGTCAGATCAAGGAGTCCAGTTTAACTCATTTCAGCTGAAACAGCACTGTAGGGGAGCAGTCTTCAGACTGTAAATATCTAGGGGCAGAAAAACAATGATGAACATTGTAGTCACACGCTAACAAGATGTGTACGTGGATAACAAAGGAAGGCTTTGCCATTTCCCATGGGTTAAAGCATTGGGGGTGGGAGTTCCTTGACATAGCTTTGTCCATGTAATGAGCACACATCACTCAGTGCTTTCTCTCCTCCCCATACACAGAGAAGGAACTAGAAGTGGAGTCGGTATATAAAATTATCAAAGCCTATCCTCCGTGATGTATTTCCTCCAGCAGTGTCAAACCTTCTTGACCTTCCCTAACAATGCCCACTGGGTACCAAGTGTTCAAATACTTGAACCTATGGGAGATACTTCTCATTCATATCACCATATTTATACTACTTCCTTGTTTCTAACCATAGATCTTGATAGTTAGATCTGGGTTGGTAATACAAGTATACACATGGGTTGTTCCTGGCAATCTGAGAATATTGCAATTTTAAAAAGTGGGTGTCTGTTGGCTTTTCTGTGGCACCCTACGTACAGTCTTGTTACTTCAGATCTCTGGGAGAGTATTATATGAGGACTTTAGAGTTCAAATGTTAAATTTTCTGAGGAGAGAGTTGCACTATAAAAAACTCAAGTATCAGTGGTATACTTGGAAGGATGCAGGGTGAAAATGAAGCACAATAAAGGGAAATGGGAGTGAAGAGATATGTAGGTGATGTTTCACACATAGTTCACATATACGGACAATTGAGGAAGTATTTATTGGAGGGTTTTAATTCACTTGAACTTATTATTTATATTTATTTAGTGTGTATGTGTGTGTGTGTGTGTGTGTGTGTGTGCGTTTGAACATGCCATGCATCTGGAACTCGGAGGACAGCTTGCAGTAGTTGGTTATCTCTTTCTACCATGTGGATTCTGAAAATGGGAACCACGTCCACTGAGCTATCTCGCTGGCCCTTTAATTTGTTTTTAGACTCTACATGAAGATGGCTGTAAAGTGAACTAAAGACCAACCACATTGGCATAAAAAAAATCTACAAATCCTGCCTAAAGCAACACCATGAGTGAACTAGTATTAAACTTGGAGTACTTTTTCAAAACTCAGTTGACCAATAATAATTATCATAGTACCCATGAAAGAGGTTATAGAAAGCACCATATAATATCCCAGTAATATCTCACATGTAGACCCATGGTCCATGTACTTCCCTGTTAGAAACAAGTACTTGTCAATTACCTAAAAAACAGGGCTTGGTCACTTCTAAAATAAATATTAAAGTAAACCAAATTAATAACATAAATATGTTTAATAAATGATGAGGATGATGATAATATATACATACATGAAAATATGAGTCATAGAATTAAAAACACTTTACAATATGGTATGCAAGACCACAATGTCCAAGAGTTTTAGAGAGTCTGAGCTAGTGAATTCAATGCTGGAGTCGCTAAGACAGAAAGCTTTCTACCGGACTTGGACAATACCCAACCCTACTTTAGGAAGTCGAAATTTTCCAATTTGGCTGCCTCATCTAACTGCATCAGTTCTAGGACTTCAGCTATCATTCAACTATTTGGAACTAACTTGGCAATTTCTTAAGCATAACACAATGTTGTAATCAGAAGTATTCAAATTTGGCATTTCAAAAGTCATTGTCTCCTCATAGAATAAATGGAATTTGATAGTGTCTTGAATATCATGACAGATGGGCTCATCACTTCATAGCAGATGGTGAGATGATTAGGCTAAACTCTGAAATTTTAAATACCAGAATATGAACATCTAACCAACAGCTAACGACATTGAAAATACCCTTTTAGAAAGCTTGAATTTTGAGGATATAATTGTATAAAATTAAAATATTCTTCAACTCTGGGGAAACTTAAATTTTCCTTGAGGAGTATAGCCTTTCCTGCATGATCGGTAGAGACTTAGTTGGCCTGGGTATCACCTAGATTTGCTACCTACAAATACATAACTCAGACTCTTGGTCCATGAAGGTGGGCTCATGGTATCTTCTTCACACGTTTTGAGATATAATTTAATGGCTAGCACTCTGGAAGGTACTATACATGCTACTGGAGAAGAAAAGTAACTGCCAATCTCATCGAAGTTAGGATGCTTAGAGCACATAAAACACTTAACTTACTTCCCATTCACTACAACCCCCTTTCTTAATGACTAATAATGGAATGACTCAACACTTTTAGCTGAATAGAAATTTTAGCTGAATAAAACTTTTACAAATGTTTACTTATTTTTCCAGACAAAAAATTTTAAAAGTGTATTCCAAGACACAAAAGGGAACAATGATTGAAAAAAGATGTTTATAAATACATTGACAAGCAAGCATAAATGTGCTACTATCATATAAAAATAATCTTATCTTTTCAATTTTATTTACATTCCTGTAATAATTATTTCATTTGCTCCTCATTTTTATTAAATAAAGCAGAATTATATCCACAAGTAGTACACCTACTATGGAACTCAGTTTAGTTTCTAAAAGAGCTAAAATTAGAGCAGCCATATAATCTGGCTATACCACCCCTAGGCATATACCCAAAGATTTCCTACCCTGCCACAGACACACTGGCACATCCATATTTGTTACTGCTCTGTTCGCATTACCAAGGAAATTGAACCAGGCTTGAGACCCACCAGTGACCAATGGATAATGAACATGTGAAGCCTACACACAATGTGTATACTTATACACATGTGAAACTTGTACACAATGGAATTCCACTCAGCACTAAAGAAAAATGAAGGTATCAAATTTGTGAATAAATGAGTGGTTCTAGAACGTATCACATGAATCAAGGTGAAACAAATTCAGGAAGAGAAAAAAAATTCACATTTTACTTCATGCTCTCTAGTTTGTACTGTGTATGTGTTTATAAGTATATAAATGGGGAATAAATGTAAGTAATCTAAAAAGACTACAGAGAAGACCAAGAAGAGGGAGAAAAAGTTATTGAGGAAGGAGGCTAGCACACAGGTAACATGACAGGAGGTGGAGGAGAACATACAAGGAGGGAAAAGGGAGGGGATGAGGGAGATACGGGAAAATCTACTAAAGCAAACTGTTGGGAGGAGTGGAGGGAGGGAGGGGAAACTGTAGTCAAGAAGAAATTCATGAGAGAGGAATAAATATAAACATAAAGCAAAGAAAGCCAGAGAATTTAGACAACAATGAGGACACTAAGAAAGACACGCATAGATCTAATCTAGGTGGGAAGTAGAAAAAGGCAAGATCTCCTGAGTAAATTGGGAGCATGGGGACTTTTGGGGAGGGTTGAAGGGGAGGGAAGAGGCAGGGAGGAGAACAGAGAAAATGTAGATATCAATAAAAATCTATAAAAAATAAAAACTAAAGAAGAAAAAGGAAAGAAAAGGCCTTCCTTTTTATACTGGCATATTGTACTGCAATGGGAGGAGCTCTTTTTTAATAATTATGGAGAAGACAGCACAGAGTGATGGGAGTACTGTGTAAAAATCGAGTTAGAATTTGGTAAGAGTCACTATTGCATGAAATAGCATGTCTTGCTTTGTAGATCACTGTTGTCTTTACAGTATGCATGGAACAAGATGTGATCACTTTTCTCTGCTATCATGACATGTTTCCTGGTCACTTGAAAGACTCAATACTTCCCTTTGTTTAGACTGTATTACACTCCCAAATTAGGATAATTATCTTAAATATTTCCTCTATATACATTCATATAACCACACCAAACAGTGTTAGGATTTTTACTTAACTCTCAAACATACATCAGAAAACTGAAGAACAGAAAAATCTATTGTCTTTGCCAAGATAATTTCCCTATTTCTCTGATCTTTTCATTTCCATAGTTTCTTTTTTATAATTTCTCATCTGTTATTAGATGACTACTTTTGAAAAATTGCTTTAATTTCACTTCATCTGAGAATTTCCTACTCCCACTGCTGTTGGTTTGGTGTTTGTTTGTTTGTTTTTGACTTTTTTTCTTTTTCTTTTTCTTTTTTCTTTTGCTTCTTTACTCTGGCTTTTCGGGAGCCCTGCCACCCAGCCCCAAGTAAATCACACACAGAGGCTTATTATTACTTATAAATATCTGACTTTAGCTTGACTTGTGTCTAGCCAGCTTCTCTTTCCCATCCAACTCTTGCCTCTGGGCTTTTATCTTTCTCTATTTCTGTATAGCTTTCTTGACTTCATACCTATTTCTGCTATGTAGCTGAGTGGCTCTCCCCTGGAGTCTTCCTCTTCTCCTCTTTCTCTTGATCTTCAATTCTCTCTTGCTTTTTTTCCTATTTATTTTCTCTGCCTGCCAGTCCTGCCTATCTCTCTCCTGCCTTGCTATTGGCCATTCAGTTCTTTATTAGACCAGACAGGTGTTTTAGGCAAGCAAAGTAACACAGCTTCTCAGAGTTAAACAAATGTAGCATAAAAGAATGTAACACATTTTTGCATCACTAAACAAATGTTCCACAGTGTGACAAAACGCAACACATCTTAAAAATAATATTCTACAACAGCCCAGCCATTTCTGAAGGTTCTTTTTGACAGGTATAGAAGTATAACATTCTAGGTTAGGAGCTTTTTGTTTGTTTTGTTTTCAAAACAGGGTTTCTCCTTTTAGTCCTTGGTGTCCTAGAACTCATTTTGTAGACCAGGATGGTCTTGAACTCAGAGGTACACCTGCCTCTGCCTCCCGAGTACTGGGATTAAAGGCATGTGCCACCACTGTCAGCTAGGTTAGGAGACTTTTAAGCACTGGGGAAATGTTGTGTTTTTTTTTTTTTTTTTTTTTTTTGAGACAGGATCTCACTGTGTAGCCCTGGCTGTCCAGAAACTCACTCTGTAGACCGGGATGGCCTTGAACTCAGAGATCCACCTGCCTCTGCTGGGATTAAAGGTGTGCACCACAGTTGTCAGCTAGGTTAGGAGACTTTTAATTGCTGGTATTTTTTTTTTTTTTTTTTTTTTTTTTTTTTTTTTTTTTTTTTTTTACTTCTTACGCCTATCATTTCTGATGAGAAATCTGGTGTCACTGAGTGACTTTTCCACATAACTAAAGCGCCATGTCATTTCTTCCTCTCTGCTCTCACTAACTTATCACCTTGTTAGCTTTGAGAGTTTGACTGTGATTGTACCCCGGCTTATATTTTCTGGAGTTTGCACTCTGTAGGGCTCGCTCAACTTAAATATTTAAATTGCAACTTTATTCAATTTGCATATGGAGTTGCAAGAAACTGTTATTTCTTGAAATAATTTTTTCAGCCTCACTTTTTTTCTCTTCTTTGTGATTCTGTTGGTGGAATTTATAATTTCTGAGTCTATTATCTCTTTGTCAGTGATGCAATTTCTATTATTTTATAGCCAAATTCACTGATATTTTCATTTGTATACTATTTTCTACTATCCAGTTTATATACTGAATTTTTCTTGGTTTATTATAGATGTCTATTCTACTTTTTATCTTCTAATTATTCTTGATATTTTCTGTTTCATTTCTGAAACTTGTTACAGTGCTCTAGATTTGCCAATAACTAATTGACTAATAAGAATGATGTTCATTTAATACAATTTATGCACATGTTTTGACATTTTGTATACACTCTGAGGTGTCTATCACATTCAAGCTAACCAACAAATTCACTAGTTCCTGTAGTTACCTTTCTGTGTGAGGACATCTACAACCTACTCTTGTTACAAACTTCAAATTCTATTTGTTTCAAATGTTTACCTTTTGCTCTTCAAAGAATTTATGAGATACTGTTTTAAAATCTTTATCTGATAATAAGCTTACTAAATAATACTTTACTATCTATAGATATAAATAGTTATTAATAAAAATTACTAAATTTAGCTTTTATATATGTTTAGAAATACATGATACTTATGTGTATATAAAAACAATTTAAAAAGAGGGTATGAATTTGAAAGGTGCTAAAAGGAAGGGTATATAGAAGATTTTGGATGAAGGAAAAGGAAGAGAAGGGAGAAATCATATAGTCATATTATAATGTCAGAAAATGAAAGATGTTTTTAAATAAAGAAGTGGTATATTACTTGTATTTTGATAAATAAATCTTGCCTAAAGACCAGAGGCAAAGCTAAAGCTGATAGAGGTCAAGCAATGGGGACTCACACCTTTAATCCTAGGATTTGGGAGACACAGTCAGATGGATCTCTGTGAGTTCAAGACCACCCTGGGCTACACAAGATCAATGCAGAAAAATCTCCAGGTGGTGGTGGCTCACATTTTTATTCCCAGTCCTAGGAGTCACATGACTTTAATCCCAGTACTAGGGGGAATATATAATGGGAGGAGAGAGATTTAGTCTGCTTTGTTTGTGGTCACCCAGCCTTGGTAGAGGTAAGACTTCTCTAATGGCTTGGTTGCTTTGCTTTTTTGGTTTTCGGGTTGAATTCCAATTTCTGTCTCTGGGTTTTTATTATTCATGCTACAAAATGTTAAGTTTAATTTTTGAGAATGAGGGAAGAAACTACATGCCCTTTTATTACTAAGTATTTAAAGTTATACAGCATCATTTCTAATGAATCCTATTTGTTGATATATTTATAAACCCATACCGATTCAACATTAGGAGTCAAGGATCCCATGTTTAATCTGGAAGTATAACATAAAGTGTATATACGCAACTTTAATGACTGTATGTTATACTGAGTCTTCACAGAAATCTAAATTTTGTTAAATAAATTTTTCTTACATAGAAAGTAGTATACAGATGTTAAACAATTAGCTTATTAGTTCTCAGTGGGTAGCAAAATCGAGATTTGAAGCCTTGCTTGTGCCTAAAGCCCCTGATATTACTTATTAGTTCCATGCTGCCATTTTAACTGTTTTGTAAATTAAAAGAGCTTTCCCTTTCGTCCACATGTTCAGAGAAACGTTTTGAAAAACAAACAAACAAACACAGTGTAAGTTCCACTTCATGGCCAACTTTGTAGAGGTAGGACTGAGGCACATGCTTAATTTTAGTCAAGATACATTTTATGGCATCACCCTGACATCCCAAATGAAAAAAATCTAGTGGAAGAAACAGTGAGCTTCAGCTTAATCTGTGCAATTTGAAAACATGAGAAGCGTGAGAGCCCAGCAACTCTCTGTGGATTCCGGGCATGGGAGCAGCGTGCTAGCAATGCTAGGAAGAATGAGTATCAATATCATTTGTTTACATCACTCTGCACCCTTGAACAAAATCTTTTATTTTGTTGCATTGTTTAACTCTGAATGCTGTCCACCCAAGTCAAATAAGCCATCAGTAAATACTTGTGTGTTGAATGAATAATTACACTAAAAAATCAATGCATTTCCTTTTAGGCACTTTGCCTGATGGAGGATGGTATGTGGGATAAATCAGGGTGTGTTTTCGCCAACTAGCTATTTTCCTTGACAAATGAAGATACAATAAACCGAGAAAAGAATTTAAAAGAGGTGATCTCAATTAAAACCCTACTATGGTTAATTATTAGCTTGATTTTTTCCATGAATTTACTCTGGAGAAATAATCTTCATACCTACATACATTGCAATGTGAAAGGATAAATTTTTGAATGAAAAATGAATTTGAAATTATATAGATAAATGTTTGAAATCCGTACACTGCTATAAGAAATGATCATAACTGTGGAGCCAGAGGACTCGAAAACTTCTTCCAGGCCTACCCAGAGCTCAAATGAAACAATTTTGGCAGACTTTGTCTCAATCAAGAACATTGCACATACTTAATAAATTTTATTAATATTTTAATTAAAGATTTTTTATTCATTACTTTGGAAAGAAATTGGTCTGTATTCCCTTGATAGTTAAAACAGATATGATATGCATATTTGTATTCAATCCACAGCTTCCCTGCACATAGCAGCTGCGACTGCTCATCAGTACAGTACTCATTTTTTCTCTTGAGACAGCTTTTTGAACATGGAACAGCTAGCAAATCCTGACAAGACAACTGCGGCTCCCTTTCCTGACACCTAGGCAAGCTTGTCTCCCTGTGAGTTTATCCCACCAATGCTTTACAGCTGGAGAAGAATGAGAAGCCACCTTTCAGGAAAGAAGAAAGCAGAGGGAGGCTGGAAGGGAATTCGGCAGAGCCCTCCAGAAAGCAGCCAGGATCTTCTGCTTTAATTGTCACCTTTGGTTCCAGTATTTTATCATTCACATGAATAACACACACTGTGATTCCTTCTAGATAATCGAGTGGGCTCCATTCCCAGCCCTTTCAGTGTCAATACACAATAGTCATCACACTTATCTGTTCCAACACCTTGCGTGTGCCCAGTGGCTTCTCTGGAACGACTAATTTCATTTTATTCATTTCAATTTGAATAACTTTCATTTTAGAAGAAAGAAGAAGAATATTTAATATGTTGGAATTCTAAGACTTTATGCAGTTGTAGGCAAAGAGGATGGACTGATGGAGACAAAGGAACTTTATTTAGATCATTTATCACTAAGTTATTAATTTGTTAATATTTAGAAAGGATTAGAACTTTAACATCTAACTAGCCTAGAACCTATCCAGACTTACCCACTTTATACTTGTTGGTCAAGCTATTTTTTATCATTATGAAAAATAAAGATAGTAACAATATGATATCGATGCCCAGTTGATGGCAGACATTAGTTGGAGAAACGGGCATAAGTGTTACCTATGCCAATTCTCAGAGCATAAGTAACCAATGTTTGCTCATTGTTGGCTTGTTAAGCACTGGTCTGGCATGGAACTGGTTTTTGGATTCATAGAAAACAAAGACTCTATCTCTGAATTTCCATGTAATGACTAACTACAGACCAGAATAGATATAAATGGTAATACATGGGGATATGGATATAATATAGAGATTAGGAGGCAAACTAAAAACAGAAGAATTCATTTGTTCCTACAGTCTGCCATATAACCTAGAGTGCTGAGTGAATTTCAAACAATATCAGAAGAGTGGGAGGTTGACAGGTGTGTTTTGGGAAATTAAAAGACTATTATTCAAGTATAAAGAGAAAAGCTTGGAAGGGCTCATAGTAGGAATCTAGTGAACTAGAAAAGAAATTTGGTTGTCATGTAAACTTATTGAAAGACATAAAAGATAGAAGAAAACAAAGTAAGAATTTAGGCTTGAGTAGAGTGGTCAAAATATAACAGAGAAACATAAAAATAAGCTAGCTGAAAAACGAGTATAGTGATCCAAATTGAGGAGATGGGTTTTGAGCAGAGGCTGCAAAAACAAAAGAGAAAGTTGAAGGGCGGCTTTTGAAATGCTCCCTCAGAGCTGTTGAGGAATGGATCTTGCAGAAAGGAAGGGGAAGTGCCTCCTCTGGGTCTGACCAGTGATAATTAGAGTAGCTGTGGTAAGTAAATGGGCTGTGAGACTTAGAAAGATCTCCAAACAGCTAAACCCTTTCTTGATTTTAACACTACTCTCTAGATAGCGCTTTTGGACAAAATCTGGTATTCAATGTGCTTTTGAAACCAGTCATGAAGCACTTGCTCTAACAGAAAACAGAAGAATTGGCTATGGTGTTAAGAAATAAGTAACCATCTACTTCGTTCATTTTCCCACTCATGCATCTCCTAATAGATCGCCTGACTATCCACCTCAAGCCAAGCACTGTTCTGCTCTCTAAATATTCTCTAATGATAAGCAGTTTTCCGGGCCCTCTGAGTCACACGTGCACCAGCAACTGTGCAAAGAACAAAACGATCTTACTTTTTTTTTATTACATTGATTGGTTCTGTTTCTTTGTGGAGATAGGAGTAAATTACTCCTTTAAATTTAGCTTTGAGACACTGTAATTTCAGCTCTAAGTGCTTTCAAGGATAGCTAAGTGATGGCAGTGTCCTGCTGCTAAGATACAATGACAAGCTGAACTAAAATGCATCATTGCGTTGCCCTATGGGAGTTGTATATCCATGCTGAGAAGGGCAGGCATGCTTTGAGAACACTGTACTTTAATACACTCCATTAGACTACACCGCTCCTCCAAGAAACAGAGATGATAATGCATGTTCTGTGTAACTGATGGTGTTGACAGAAGAGAGCAAGAGATAATGTCTGGGAATGTACCCTAAGAAACATAAGAGAAGAAGAATGCATTGTCTTCATCATTACAAGGGAGTTGTCTCTTTTAAGCTGTTGGTGGTGTCCATAATTTCACTGAATTTGGCAAAATGTGATGCATTAATTCAAGGAATAAGTTGATAGTTTCCTTTTGTTACCACCTAGTTAAGTGAACCAAACTTTAATGTTTAACTTCATTCTTATCAGTCTTAAAATACAGACAGTGATAATGACTCAGAATAATGCTGGAGACCTAAAGCCTCCAAACCACTTCCCAAATCTATCTCCAGAATATTTGACTATAGTTCATATGTCTGCACAGAGATTCATCATCTCCCTTTTATCTCTAATTTTATTAATTTTGGCTTTCTTCTTCTTCTTCTTCTTCTTCTTCTTCTTCTTCTTCTTCTTCTTCTTCTTCTTCTTCTTCTTCTTCTTCTTCTTCTCCTCCTCCTCCTCCTCCTCCTCCTCCTCCTCCTCTTTCTCCTCCTTCTTCCTTTTTCTCTCTCTCTCTGTGTCTCTGTGTGTGTGTCTCTCTCTCTCTCTGTTAATTTGACTAAGGGTTTTCTAATCATGTTTGTATTTTCAGAGAACAAACTTTCCATTTTGTTGAGTCCTAGTTTTTATTTTTCATTTTTATATTGGTATGTTGTACTTCACTGTCATTTAAGTCCAAATGTTGTATTTATTAATTCCTTTTTTGACTTATATAGTGATCCACTCATCATTTACTAGAATGTTTTTAATTTTCACACATTCATATAGTTTCTGTAGTTTTTATTGCTGTTGATTTCTAATTTTCTTTCATTTTGGTCAGATAGAATGCAGGATGTTATTTAAATCTTCCTAAATTTCATGAAAATTGCTTTGTGCCCTAATATGTAATCAATTTTTCTGATAATCAGTGTATTTTTTTTAGTGTTGGGAAAATGAAAGTAGAAACATGGAATATTTGATTGGACAACGGGGACCAGCAACCAGAGAGGAAGGCAGCATGAGACGGTTGAGGCTAGATGAGTTGGTACAAAGTATGATAATACATATGTATACATTTTTCATATAAATGCATATTGACACATTTGAAGATGTCACAGTGAAACTTAGCTTTTTGGATGCTAATTAAAATTAATTTAAAAATAATATGGTGCCAGGTATTGGAGGTGCACTCCTTTAATCCCAGAACTCTGGAGGAAGAGACAGGTGAATCTCTGTGAGTTGAAGGCCAGCCTAGTCTATAGAACAAGGTCCAGGATAGCCAGTGCTACACAGAGAAAATCATTGTCTTAAAAAGCCAAAATGGAAAAGAAAAGAAAAACCAAAAAGGAAGGAAGGAAAGGAAGGAGGAAGGGAGGGAGTGAAGGAGGAAGGAGGAAAGAACAGAAGGAAGGAAGGGAAAGAAAAATTAATATGGCATCTATTCCTAATCAAAAAATTAAGATTTGTAAAGAATCTATTATTATTATTATAGTAGTCACTTGTCCTTTGAATGTTTTTTGATATTAAAGTGTTAAATAGTACCAAATTCATACAGACCACCTTAATAAATGCAAGGTGCTCAGAATCAACTAAATCCAGAATGAAACAGGACAAATTTAACAGCCACATTTTCATCAAATGTTTAATAATATAGAACAATCTTTCTGATCAAAACAGCAACATATGAAACATATTAGTTCACATAGATACTTTACGGCGCTGTCCCAAGTCTGAATTTACAGAGCTCAATACAAGACAGGTCTGAGCTGATAATATGGGTCAGTTTCCAGACACGTCTTCGTTCTCAGCTCATTGTTTAGAACCCCTTATTACATCATAGAAGTCAGAGAAAACCAAAGGAAAAGAGCAAAGTGATGCTCTCTATCCCACCTAAGGCCAAATTTCTCCAATCACCTTTCTATTTGCCAGGCCACTGTGGCTGATCTTTCTGCATGGATGAGACCTGCTCTTTCTCCTCTACTACCTGTTTTAGACCGACTTTCTAAAATCATTTTTCTCCTAGCCTGAATCTCTTTGTAAATCCCTTCCTGAGCACAGTCCCAAAAAGGAAAGTAAAAGTAAGGAATGCTTAAATATTTTTTTTACCATGCTCTTGTTGCTAAGTAACCACTTCCTCTGTCTCTAAGTTTATGTAATATGACATTGTTTGGAATCTATTTTCAGACCTCTCCTTAATACAAAGAAGCAAAGTAGGGGAGCAGGAAGGAGGGAAAAGAAGTGGAGGTTGTCTAGAAACCTCGGTGTTGAAAAGTGTAACAATTATAATACACAGAGGGAAAACGCCAAAGAACCCACTGCGGTTGTTTCAACCCACTACCCCTCCATGGTGCCAAAATATTCAAAATGGAGCAATTCTTACATTGCCACATTTTCATGGGAACAAACATATGGTTATAAGCATATTCTTAAATTCATTATGATCTGTGTGTTTCCTCTCTGCAGGAAAATTTAAATGCACTGTTGACAGCTTTTTTATAGTCACATAATAAGAAAGCAGGAAAAGAAATGGCATGATTGAACTTGTTTACAAGATACCACTGATTTAATTATTCTTTCTTATATTACTAAGATTTGGGGAGACTCCATTATTGCACTTTGACATTTATTCAAGACAATGGTATCTTCTTGCCTTCAACAAGTTCCTGACTCCCTTTTCACTCCACTTTCAAGTTTCTGGTTTTTAGTTGTGTGGGGACAAGGGGTTTGATTGTACCAAGCACGGGAGGAAACAGAGCATGAATACGCCTGAGCAGACAGAGCCATTGTGTTCCTCTGTTCTGAGGATCCCAAGTGACAACCTGTCACCATTCGGTATGCGTGCAATCCTATGATTAGATCAGGTTAAGAAGGGAGAAAGAGAGTGAAACTTGCTGGAACATGGGCAGCCCAGAAAAGACAAAATCTGATCCAGTTCACTTCCCAGAAGTTGCACTGGGCTAGGGATCAGGTATTAGTATCAAACTCTTCTGTTGTTAACCAACAGGGCATTTTTCTATGTAATTGTTTTTCCATGGATATATGTAGACTGAGATAGATGGTCGAGACTTATGAGTTCACTAACCAAAAGATCTCTACATTGTTCTCATCTCTAAAACTGACAGCTGGCAAGAAAATGAACTGTATGGGAATCTAAAGATTTAGACGTTGGCTATGACTTACCCATCATGAGGCATCATCATCTCGGGTGTCGATTTATCCTCTGTGAATCTCGTTTTTAATATGAAAAGAACATATCGCCAGAACTAAGGATCATAATGTAATAAACAGCCATATACTTAATATTCCATTAAAAGTTAGAAAATTCCAAGCACCTTGAACATGGCCTCTCCCATAGTAAATCTCTCTGGGTAGACGTTGACACCTTTAGGTATTTGCCAGTGCTCATCAGTATTCCAGGGACTTCAAGAGTCTCACTTCTGTCTATTGCTCAGATAAGAACTCAACAAAGTGGAACGATCTGTTCTCTGTGTCTAAGTTTTCCCAAGTCACAAAAAGGATGCTGCAGGCCAGCTCTCCGAATATGGTCCCCTGACACTTGCCCTAGTTTCAAGAGTAGGCCAGTCAGAAGGACTTCTGTCTCTAGAGATGCTTAGCAGCCAACTCAGCAGGCATCTTTGTAAAATGGCTTCTTGGCCCTGCTTCCAAGGGAAGACAAGAGGAGAGGGTTTCCCCGGTTTGTGAACAACCAGATTCCTGTCTGCCAGACTGCAGATTTTCCAATGCTACTTCTATTTTTCAGTTTCTTTTTTATTTTCCCCACATTGATCTCCACCCTCCCTCTACAATGCAGCATTTGACTCTTGTGTTTATCCCCTTCCTTTCTCCTCACCCCTTCCTCTTCCTCAGCACCAAACATCCTATAAGATGGCTGCTTTCTAATTATCCCTAGTTCATTCCCAGAGCAGCTAGCAGTTAATGCATGTGTCACCTGCCATCTTCCAGCCCTCCTGCATCTTCTTATACGAAACTTCGAGAATAAGTTACAGACACGTTTAATTAACCCTAAATGTGTTTGGCCTTATTTATCAACATATTACATATCCTGAGTATAAAGTTTTTACATAATCATTTATAGTGAACCCTAAATGAGATGTGATAGCATTGTGACCTGTTCATAACCTGCAATCTATTTTGACAGAGTCCCACTAATATCCAGCAAGATAGATTTGTTATCCACTCCAGGATGAATAAGGGCCATGCATTTTACTTATATGTTGTAGACTTTACAATTCTTCTTTAACCTTGAGTCATTTGTCAGGCCATTTTCATCTTTCTTAATCCTGAGAGTTATAAAGAAATGAGAATACTAATGTGGTAAAATATTTTCCAATTTCACATTCTCTAACGTTTCCTCATGATTAGCTTTGTTATGTTTTTGTGTGTGTGTATATATATATATATATATATATACAAAAACAGTATATATCAGTAATGTTAGCAGGTCATGTTATATGTCAGTAGGTCCTAACACTGATAATATCAACCTTATGAATCCATGTGGATCAAAATTGTCATTTTGCCTTTGTAACTAAACATTTTCTTGCCCATCAAGAATGGACCTGTTTTAATGTATACAAGTGTTTTTTTTTTACCTCCATCTTCCCTTCCATAAATATTTGCTGCAATTATGATGAAGTCTGCCTTATTTATTTATTCATGTGTTATATCAATAGAAATCATATTACATGTAATTGGTTAAAATGCTTTATTAAATAGATCTCAATTACCCAAAATCTGGCTGGGAAAAACTGCTTCAACCTCCATAGTGTTTTGATAACTCTTAAATAATCCCTTTCTCACTGCCACAGTATTGTTCCACTTATAATATTTCTGCCTCGTTTCCGTTTCTTCTAGAAGCTTTGGTTCTTCTACATGAGAATTATGTTTAGCGCTGGTGATCTCAATTCAAGTTGTTTTCATTGACACTGATACTCTTTCACTGATCATATATAAGGAGTACAGAGCTACTTAAAATACAGTCTCTTGACCAAATCAGATTTACTATGCTATTCTACATAAATCTTTTATCCAGAATTTAGCATGATTTGCACATCTTACTTACATAAGTTTATACTCATTCAAATTTAGAATACAAGATACAAGAATAGAATCTTAGATACAAGAGACAATTTTGGTAAATCCATATATGTGTATGATTCATATGCATACTAACACATAGGATGTTTCCATACTATCAGAGTTTGAATGAAAATGGTCCCATAGGCTCACAGGGACTGGCACTATTGGGAGTTGTGGCCTTGTTGCAGTAGGTGTGGCCTTGTTGGAGGAAGTGTATCAATCACTGTGGGTAGGCTTTGAGGTCTCAGAAGCTCAAACCAGGCCTAGTGTGCCTCAGTCTCTTCTTACTGCCTTCAGATCTGGCATAGATCTCTCAGTTACCTCTCCAGCACCATGCCTGGCTGTGTGCCACCATGCCTGCCACTATGATGACAATAGGCTAAGCCTCTGATCTATAAGTCAGCTCCAATTAATTGTGTTCCTTTATAAGCATTGCCATGGTCAAGATGACTCTTTATAGCGATAAAAACCCAAAGACACATACCCTCAGAGTTCCCCCACTGCTCTCTCTACTCAGCCACACTCCCTACTTTCCAGAGCACTCTGATGCTTTCCAAACCTTTATTAATTAAATCTAATCATTCGTCCAGTCTTTCCACCGGAGAACCTTGTACGTCTTTTTCAGAGCCACATTTGGTGGTTCAAAGTGGCAGCACACATTTGGTTAAATGTGTATATGCTCTGCTCTCTATTTATACTACGTTTTTAGTTCACTTCCCAAAAGTTTACCACTGGTTTACAAAGCTATGCCATTTTCTATACTGACTTTACCTCCTGACATCTTTATAAATATACTGGTTACACGTGTTTGCTGCTGCATCATCTTCTTCATGGTTTCTAGAGACACAGCTAACCCTTCCTGCAACAAGAAGCACTTGAAATTTTCTCCAAAACCTAATGACGTTGGTTAAATTTTATACCCCATTGCATTATTAGAACTCCCAATAAAGCATTAAATTAAATTATAAGAGCAGAAAATCTTGAATGTAACCATTAAATACTATATTAGCTAAGTAGTTCTCTTCTACTTCTAGTTTACTAAAAGTTTTATGATAAATAATTATATGGACTTAAAATACAGACTGTTTTGCCTCTTTATTCCCTACTGCCCTGCTTTGAGCTGTACTCATCATAACTAACTCTGCAATTTTAATGTTTGTATTTATTGACTATAAAATGCTACAATTGCTTACTTAAACATTATTTGTGATGGTGCCTCAGAGGGTCAAAGAAGCATATGAGATGACCCTAGACCCCATTTTAGACGGAACAGGAAACAGAATCCAGACTTGTCCCACAGCACCCACCTGCCTGCTTGCTGTAGTGGCTCCCAAGGCCATCTCAGACCTTTATAATCTCCATAACGATCACAGCACTCTAAGCCTCAACCTACTAATAGCGTAATATCTCAATATTCTCTACTTCCATCTGCCTATCAATCAACAAACTTGAGCTGAAATGTTCTACACTAACTACAGTCTTACCAGAAACACTGCCACGTATCAGATGCTAATTCTGTATCTCTGGTTGTTCAATCCTAGTCCCAAATTTTATATATATGAGAAATCTTCTGCAGTAGGTAGCCATCTTTCTGAGGCAGGTTCCTTAGGAGTTTACATTGAGCTTCAGTGACCTGAGGAATCTGCCTGACTCCATTTTGAAGGCAGGAGTCTTTATGTTGTATTTTTTAAAAATAAGGTTTTATTTAGTATGAGCGTTAAGTTCCTTTCTGTGTCCTGGACTCTATCCTTCTACAATCCATGACGGTGATTTGTTTTTGAGAATACCCTTACCCTCCGTGACCCTCCCTGACCCCTCTCTAAGCACGTGGCGGATGACCAACTTATTTTTTTAGACTTTTTGATATTTCCTTATTTGTCCCGTTGTCTTTCTTCTGTGAAACTACTTGTGATTTTACTCCTTAAAAGAGGCCCAAGAGATGGATTCAGGGCTGCTCTCTTAATGAACTTAAGAGGCAGTTGCTGGGCAAATCTTGGGTCTACTTCAATAAACATCAAGCTTGCTTCAAATGTGGTTCAGGTTGCCGTAGTGGTCTTATTGACAACGTTGGAAAGAACAGAAGAACATCCTATGTGTTTCTGCCACTAGGAATCCTGCATCTCTGTGAGTTACATGACATGGAGGCGTGTTTATAACATGTTCCCATCAAGCAAATCTTGACTTCAGGAGGCACCCCTCAAAAATCTGCCAAAGCAAAGCAGAGACAAATGGGGAGGGCAAAGGATTCAGTTCCCATGGTACCGGAGCAGCATCTCTACACTCTCTCAGCTTCCTTACAGTGTGTCTTCCAGTAGCTCTCAAGTATCTGTTATTCTTTATGCCCATCCCTTCATTTTATCTTTTATATATGTGACCTTGTTATTCTTTCTACTAAGGGTGTCAGGAACTCTTCTCCCTTCTCAACCCATCTATCTCTAACACACCTCAATAATCACCCTTCTCCTAACATTCAGCAAATTTACAAATATTAATAAGCACTACATATGTGTCAGGTACCATGCTAGTTGCTAAAGATAGAGTGATCAATAAATCAAAGCTCCTGGGGTTTTTTATTGATTTTTATTGAGTTCTATATTTTTTCCTCCTCCCTTCCCTACCTCTCCCCTCCCCTTCAACCCTCTCCCAAGGTTTCCATGTTCCCAGTTTACTCAGGAGATCCTGTCCTGTTTTAATAGAGCTCAAAATGTATTAAAGGACTGGCAAACTGGGCTCAATACAGCGCAAAGGAATACCATTCATTCTATGAGGCTTTTAAAACCTTTCTAGTGAAGACTGGCTGCATAAACCAAAATCTGGAGAATCTAGATCTTAAGAATTCCCAGGCCAAAGAAGAGAAATATGAGAGCCACTTAGTAAAGTTAGACTCCAGCTTCAAGTTAGGTCTTGAATGTAAAACCTTCTAGAAGACTCTGGGCTCCTGCTTGTGCAGACAATCCAGTCTCTGAATTGTCCTCCGCTCCTATGAAGATCCCATTGTGACATTTATCATTCTCTACTCTCAACATATGTGGGTTTTGTTTCCTCAAGGAGCTCTAAGATCTTTCAGAGCAAAATCTGGGCTTTATTTAACTTGGACTTCTAGTCCACAGAAAATGAGCATTGGCTTGCTAGAATGCCTTAATCCTTATTGAGGAAATTGAATGATTTAACAAATGAATGAATGCTTGTGAGACTCCCTACAAAAGATGCTCCAGCTGCATGGGCAGCCATGCTGCTTTGGGATCTGATCTCTATGCTAATGCAGTAACCCAGCCCATCCTTGTTCAGGCCTGCAGAGGCGAGGATCTTGAGGGCCGGAAGAACAAGGTGTGGCACTATTCTCCCATAAGGTGTCAGTGGTAATGTTCAGAACTAGATGAATCATTGTTCATACCAGTTTGAACAAGGTGTCATAAAATACTTAAATTCTAAATTTTCTCTCTTCTGCTTAAAGAATAAGTTCCTGTGTCCCTACTGCCATATAGTTTTAAATCTATTTTAAGATATGTAATAGGCATACTGCTATCATGAATGATCAAAAGCAAATCAAACAACCCAACTTTAATTCTTCTGCTTTTTCCCTCATGGTCATTTTGGGAATTGTGTGACATAGAAAGCCAGTGGCATCTACTGTCCTAGGGCCTCATGTCTTGATGATTCGTGTTGGGGAGATAATTGTGAATAAATTCTTCTATCAGCCAGAAATTTCTGGCTGCCCAAAATACAAACCACAAAATCTTGAAAGCATTTTATTCATGATTAGGCAGCAAACTGTACTGCAACATGGGCCATGAGCAATACAACAAATAGATAGAAAATTGGGAAGGAATTATATCATTTCACTCCCTAGGCAGGCATCATCCACGGCACACATGTTAACTGCCCATTCAAAGTAAAGCCAATCTTTTATTTCCATGACAAGAAGAGCTATAAACTGAAGCCAGGTAAATTTCCATAGAACCAGGGAGACAGAGTACTGAAAATATAGGTAGCAAGGGACCCTGAGATAGGCATTTCTTACAGACAGAATTTATGCTAGGACCATTCAGCTTTGCATAAAGACTTACATATCCAAAAATATAGAAAACATTTAGAATTTTAATTCTTTCTCGGGAATATTAAAACTTAAAGAGGGTACTTCTTATTCCTGTTGACACTGTGAAAAAATATACGTATATATTTTTTATAATTAAATTAGTTTGTATAAGTTTTTACATAACACTTATTGTGCATAGTCAAAATAAAATTTTATGCATGAAGATTTGATATGCCAGATCTCAACCACACAGTGGAATAACATTGTGTTCCTGTGCCTGTTCTCTCCCTCACATAACCCGCATGATCTTCACTTGTGCTTAATCCATGCTGAGTGCCTGTCCCTCAGGAAACCTGTGATTTTAAACCACCTGTCCTCACAGCCTGTAGACAGTGATTGTTTCACTGACACACACACCAGTGTCTGCCTATTCCCAATTCCTGAGGATCAGACCCATCTGTCTTTTTACTGCCAGTTCCTGAATATGCCCTTGGAGCAATGCTTCTCAGACATCTGTGTACAGGTGATCACCTGAGGAGTCTTTCAAATGGAGAGAGTTAATTCAGGAAAGAGAGGATGGGCGCAAGTGACTGCACTTCCAAATTTTTAGGGGGGACCTGGCTGCCTCTCAGTGACTGTATATTGAGTAAGGAGCCCTGGAAACATGGCTGTAGTTATTTCCAAAGACCAGGAAAACTGATGTTTATCTTTCTTGTACTATGGTAGATTTGTCTGGTGATATTTTTAGCCATTACTTTTTCATTGATTCAGTATATTTATCCTCTATTGACTACATACATTATGTAACAACTGTTCCCTCTTCCCTCCCTTTCTCCTTACCTTCCTCTCTCCCATCATCTCCTTTCCATTGGGCTTTCCACAGGGCAGGGAACCCTGACTGCCCCTCAGACTGGAGAGGGAGGAGGAGAGGAGTGGGGGGAGGGGGAGAGGAGAGGGAGGAGGGGGTAAAAGGGAGACGGGGAGGGAAATGGGAGGCGGGGAGGAGGCGGAAATCTTTTTTTTTTCAATAAAAAATTATTAAAAAAAATAAGCTGAAAAAAAAAACAAGGCTGAGGTACTGGAACTTGGGGTAACCTTCTATCAAACTACAATATCCTGTTCCTGGTCCATCTATGACAGCCCGTTACTAAGCCTGCATATGCATTTGCCATGTGAATTTTTCAGGGCAGCTCACATTCACATTACAAATATTTTCTGCTTTGTCTTTTCATGGAAACAGACCAACGATTGGAACACATCTTTTGTTGGAAAGCATGCTCTAGGTCTTTTTTATTTTTTTTAATTTGGAAACCATGGTGACGAACCACATAGCCTTTGACAGCAATTCTTTGTCCCTTAGAGTTAACAACTGTCACAGCACGTTTCTAGGTTCCACGACAAAAGCTGTTCCACCCCACAGTTTGCATTGGTGACCCTCTATTTGCTAGAAGCAAGGACAGGTGTGTGTGCGTGCGTGCGTGCGTGTGTGTGTGTGTGTGTGTGTGTGTGTCAGTGAGTATTCTGAAGGCTATTTAATTCTATCCTTCTCAGGGTCTCTGATTCGCTGTATAATCTCTGGACACTGGAGTTCTCTGTGTCCTTCAATCACTGAAGTGTTTGCCTGCAGACTGTGTGTCTCCCATAGGAAACCTGGCATGGCCAGGGAACTATGCAGTAATGACTGAGGGTGCTGGGTGCTGAGTCCACTAGCACACCTCCACACCCCTCATAAGGGCAAACAGAGGCCCTGTCTTGAACATTACTGTCAAAGTGCTTTCTTTTGATCTTTCAAATCAATGTAAATGCTCTCCAAGTGGCATCAATAAACATCAAAGTAATAACAAGTCTCCAGAGTGGTCTCCAGCTTTACTGACGATGCCGGGGATAGAGGCAGCTACTTTCTACGCTGTCACTTCTTTAGAACTACTGGTTTAATGGTGCAGGTTTATAGACTGACCTTAATATTTGGTTGTTTTATCAGTCCTAGGTAACACTCTGACCCACAAGTGCTTGTGATACAGTTTTCATGCCCTTTAATGTTAATGTTCTCCTGGTGACAAGAATTGGCTAAGCAATCAACTGACAAGACAGGCAACTTGCCTAGCCCAAGGCTCTCTGCTTATGTCTTCTCAAATCCCCAAAGGGAAGGAGTTTGTGAGTCTCTGAGAAGCAAGTCCTGAGAAGATGAATCACTGCACCTGTCCCCTCCCAGCTTCTCAGTATTCCTCGTCTGGTTCAGAAATATCATTTGTTGAATATCCAGCCCTGACAATAACAAAACCATCCTTTTGAAGTGAAGGGACTCATTTTCCTTGCTTTCAGCCCAAGCAAATATTTCAATAAAACAGTACTAACATTTATTTGCTGCCTCCTGTAAGGTTGTGGGTTTAGCAATACCGCAGCCTCCTCTCTGCCTTCTCAGAGGCAGTTTTCTTTAACTTCCAGAATAGTGATTTTAAACCTTCAGAAAAAAAAATAAAGAAAAACAAAATTACCTATCCTTACTTATAAGCATAATGGATTGTGCTAAACTTTATCACATTTTATAGAGATTATATGTGCTATGTAATGAGGGAAAGAAACGAGAGAGGGGGGGTAGATATAGAGAGATAGAGATGATACAGACACAGGTATAGATATGTATGTACATATTAGGTATTTGGCTTTCCAGGATAATATGAAGTTGCTCACTGATGAGAAGCAGCATGAGGGCGCATGTGATTCTATTTCTGTCACCGTTTCTTGGAAATCATCCATGTTTCCTCCGTGCAGATAGATAAAATGCACTGGACTCTCCATCTCCCCCACCCTTCCCCATCATTAGCCTTTTCTTTTCTGAACAGTGGGACCCCAACAGCCATCATAATAAATGCATTCATGTTTCTTTGACTGATTTCCTCCCTCATTTATAAAAATTCTACCCATTCTTTGGAGTTATGGAGCTTCAGATCTTCCAGATGGACTGAGTTAGTATCCCTAGTTTTCCCAAAGGTTTTACTCACACTAGTATGGTGTACACTAATTTTAATGTTGGAGTAAGCTTGGTATTAACTTTCCCTCTCTTTGTGTGAGTTTGTTGTTGGTAGTTTTGTCTGCCTGTTTATGAAGACACTCCTCATATGATGCTAATTTCTGTTTTCAGTGCCTAACACCATGTACCCTACCAATCAATCGCTCCATAATTGTCAGTCAAACACACAAGTATGTAATTACTCATGTGCTGGGCTGCTGAAAAGTCAGCCATCCAGGTTTAATTTGAAACAGAAAATTAATGAAATGATTTGAAATAGACTATGTGGTTTTTGTTGTGATGTGAAGTCATTTATAACAAGATACATAAACAATGCTGACCATCTCAGACCTCTATCAATTCACAAGAATAAAGGTCGCTTGGCTTTCCATGCTAGCCCAGACTCTAGGACAAACCCTATTGCCGTGTGTGTCTAGGCTGAACTGCACATCTGGCTTGTTCTGCCCGCCTTCTTAGCTGTAAGACTGGCCTCTTGCTCAGAGTTTCTGGCATTAAAACATGAACACTAAAACTCTGAAGCACAACGACTTCTCTCTGTCAGTTCACGGTCCAGGAAACAAAGCCACATTTAGCAAAGAGAACTAAACACACCCAGCGATTCTTTAAAGACCTGCATCTCATGCATCTGAGCCATGTAAGAGGCTTTAAACACAATTTTTGAAAATACAAAGATTTGGTTTATTACGCACTGACTCACATGACAAAATGTTTTATTTGATTTTAAGCAGAATATTTATGTTCCAGAGATGGGCTTCGCTGAAGATTTTGAGCCCTGACAAATTAATAATTGTGAGCAGGAAACTAGATCACTTATTTTATATGATGATGTGCTTTCAATTTATACTCTACAAATCTTCTTTACTTTTCAAAATGTGCTTGCAAGTATTGTAAATATGCATATAATATGTGTGCTAAGAGGGACACCGTATCTTATGAAGTACTGTTACATATTTACATTCTCAATGTTAACCAACATAGAATGTATATTTTAGATATATAGGATAAGACATTTTATGCAATCTTATGTATATATACATTGTGATACATATTCCATAAAATTATATAGGATACATACTGAAGCTTTAGGGTGTATCTGCTTAGTGTGTATCCAAAATATAACTATTAAATGTAAGTTATTTACTATATGCAATCATATATACATACACACACAAACACACACATCTAGCTTTCCTATTATAATAATCAATTTTTTAGAAAAAGACTTTCACAAACAAACAAAACGTACTCTTCTCTTCAAACACGTAGTGAGGAAGTTTCCCACATACTCTTACATTCCAAATTTAAAGGGATGATTCAAGACACAGATACACTGTGCCTTCAGCCTGAGTTAATATGTATCTCCCGGAATTTGACTTTTATGAGCTTTTATTTAAGTAGATTATGCACATCGTAATGCATATTTTGTAATAAATTATTCACCGCTGACTTAACCTGCTCAAACTAAATTACCACTCTGCAAGAAAGAAGAATTGCCGTTCTGCACCTCTTCATTACTGTGTAAGCCAAAATTTTTCATCAGTTTTCTATAAACCTGCAATCAACTGGGAGCCTGCTCACTTAAGAGTTTTTGGCAACAATTCACCCTCCTCTGTGATTAAAGCCTGCTCATTTCTGGGTGAAAATCAAGGAATTGGTACAAAGTATATTACATCTTCAGAAGAATTCCATGGAATCAATATCATTCCCGTCTGACAGACGCACTGACTGCAGCTTGTGGTTAGTGGGACGACTATTGAGACCCAAGTCAGTCAGGTAGATAGAAACCTGCATCTCCCCTGGAGGGAAAGAATGCTTACATGCTTTGTAGAAGGCTCTGGGGTGAGGTGCAGAGAGAACCTCGACCAAAGATACTGTTTTTAAATTTCCTTATGAAACCAAATTTTAACCTCCAAAATAGCTTCACATGTTCCTGTTTCTGTTTCTTCTGTCACTGTCCCCTGCATTAATTTAGCCCTGAAATCCTGACATGAGCCCCCTGCTCTCCCTTTATATATTGTCATTTCAGAAAGACCTAACATATCTGCCCCTAGGGCCCCACCTCTGTGTAGCTGCCTTCTCATGGTTTTGCTTTTATTTTTTCTGTTCTTTTGCAAAAGTGGTATGTACATAAATGTTTTTATATGTCGAAGCATGGGTGTGTCAGGATGTACATGCATGTACATGAAGAGGCCAGGGGTCAGGTCCCTGCTTTATTTTATGTTTTTGAGACAGGGTGACTCATTACAACTGGAACTCGTGAATTCTAATTCCTGACAGGCTAGTGATTTCCAGAGGATAACTACCAGTCCTCACAGCTTTGGAGTTGCAGATGTGTTTCATTGAACCTCATTTTTGCATGGGTGCTGGGAACTTGAATTCAGGTGTTCTCACTTGTACAACAAGAACTTTACTAACTCATAACATTCTTCAAATTATTTTGTATGGAACTTTGATTTGTTTTTGCCTTATTTCTGTTAATAGACTGTACTGGTATTTCATTTGTATTTTAAATTTAAAAAGCTTACCTGAAGACCAGAAAAACAAAAGTAGTCAGCCACTGGCTCTTACTTTAACCTCAGCTTGAAAAAGGCAGTCCTTCCTCCAAGAATCGCAGAATGAGACTGTGACTGAGAGCTATCTCCTCCCATTTTATAATCCTCTCTAGTTCTGGGATTAAAGGTGTACAACACTTGGATTAAACCCATGCACCATCCGGTTTCTGTGGCAACTAATGTGGCTACTGGGATTAAAGGTATATGTTACCACTGCCGGATCTGTAAGACTGATCTGTGGGGCTGTTTTACTCTTTGATCTTTAGGGAAGTTTTTGTGTTTATTAAAATACAAATGAAATGCCACTACAATAGTTATTTAAGTAATGTTTTAGTTAACGCTCTATTGCTCTGAAGAGATGCCATAGCCACAAGACCTCTTGTAAAGGCAAACATTTAGTTGGAGATGGCTGACATTTTCAGAGGTTTAGTCCATTAACGTCATGGAAGCATGAGGCCACACAAGGACATGGTACTGCAAAGGTGGTTGAGAATTCTCTGTCCAGATCTCCAGGCAATGGGAAGATAAACACTGGGCCTGGCTTGAGCATTTGAGACCCCAAAACTCACCTCCCCACTACCCAGTGACACACTTCCTCCAACAAGAGCACACCTTCTAAACCCTGTCAAGTAATGCCAATTGTTGGAGGAAGCCACTAGTCAGTTCCCGGCTGCTCAGCCCCGAAATAATCACACAAAAACCATTTTATTTAAACTACTTCTTGCCTCATTATCTCTAGCTTCTTATTGGCTAACTCTTACATATTAATTTAACCCATCTCCATTAATCTGTGTATTGCCATGTGGCAGTGGCTTACTGGCAAAGTTTCAGCATAACTGACTCTGGTGGTGGCTTCATGGTGTCTCTCTGGCTCTGCCCTTCTTCCTCCCAGCATACAGTCTAGCTTTCCCCGCCTAGTTCCATTCTTCCTTGTTATAGGTTCAAAGCAGTTCTTTATTCATTAACCAATAAAATCAACACATAGACAGAAGGACCTCCCACACCAGCCAATCTTTATGATGACACATTCAAACCTATGATCCTGTGAAAGCCATTCCTATTCAAACCAACACAAGTGGCTAACACTAATTTTTAACAAATGATTCTGAAATATTTAATTACCTATATGCACACATGCAGTCGTTCTGAAATACAGCCTTATCGATCGATGGAAGTAGGCACTTCTGTTAGCTCCCAGTTATTGCCACTTTGAAGTAACTATAGTACTTTCAGTTTCACTAGAAAAGTGTGGATGAATCCCATTTCTTCATCCCCTTGGAAAACTTGGTATCTTCAGCCCTTGTATTTTGCCTTATTTACTGTCTACAGGTATTTATCTGATATCAGCTGTTCTTACTCCAGAGTTTGATTTCACTATATGTGATTTTCTTTTGAGTTTTTATCCTTTCATGTCTTTTCACTTTTAGGAAATTTTCATGTAATCTGAGTCCTGGCCCTCTGGTATATGTATCATAAATATCTTTTCCGGTATTGAGTTTATTTTCTCTATTTATGGATGCTGGTCACACACATGATTTAAATTTAATGCAATCAATTTTGTCAATGTTTTCAATCTTCTGTTCCATTCAACTTTCAAAGAAAATGTTTTTCATTTATAAGTTTTGTTGAAAATGATTCAACTCTTATATAATTGTGTCCTATAAATATGAGAATATTCATTTTGGTTTTTCATAACATCTTTAGTCAGGTCAGCCCTCATTTTCACATCAAACAAGAATTGAAATCTGAGTTTATTTTACTTCAGTTTAATGCCTTTCCATTTTCCTAAAGCCATTTATTAAGCAATCTATTCTCTTTCCTCTGTCCTTTTTAGTACAGGCTGGCTTAGAAGCAAAATGGTTTGCAGTATGCCTGTATCCCTGCTCTTTGCTCCAGTTACAATATTTATTTGTTTTCCTGCCTCAGACCATCAGCACAGTCTTCTGATGGATTCATATTTGTTCCATTTACACTTACTGATTCTATTTTACTCGATGTCATATTGCATTATATTGGGATTGCAATTTAATTTTAGTTGTAGTTATTTGGCATATGTATTCTCTCCATATATACATAAATATTATTTCTAAATAGCCACAGCATCGATGGTGCTTCTATTATTTATTCTCTCCTTCACTGACAAAAATAAATGTGGCACCCCAGCTTTCAAGAATGTGGGAAAATGCAAACCCATCCCTGGCCCAGAAGACAACAAAACTATTGTATTGTTTCATAAAAAACTAGAAGCATTTTTCATCGTCAGTTGGAGAAATATATTGAAAACTGAATTTAGTGGGTAAAATATCATGAAATCTGATGTATTTTATTTAGTTGGTTATTAGGTTATCCATGTGGATAGTGGATATATATATACCTGTGTGTGTATGGGAAGTAGGTGCATGTATGTATATGCACATGTACATGCATGTGCCTGTGTATACCTGTGTTTGGAGGCTAAAGGACACCCTTGAGTGTCATAACCAGAAATGCCGTTCACCCATTCATCTTCTATGAGAGAAAGTCACTCTTTGTCATGAAGCACACAACTTAAGCTAGACTGGTCAGTGAAGTATTCTGCCTGTCTCTGCCTCTCCGGGTCTGGGACTATAAGCACACACTACCACAGTCTGCATTCCGATTCTATGTATAATAAAAAGAAGATGACTGAAGACTTTTGGGGATTCATTTATTTTCTTTTTTCACTTTTATTGAAAATAGATTATTTTTTATATAATATATCCTGATTATAGCTTCTCCTCTCAGTTGCTCCTCACCTCTCTTTCCCTCCAGACGAGTCTTTCTGTCTCTCATTACAAAAGAACAGACTTCAAAGAGAAAAACAGCCAAACATGACAAAACAAAATATAATAAGATGAAGCAAAAATTATCATATCAAAGTTGGACACAACAACTCAACAGGAGGAAAAGATTCCCAGGAGCAGGCATAAGGGTGAGAGACACACTCGTTCTCATGATCCAGAGTTCCATAGGACTACTAAGCTAACAGCTATAATATATACACAAAGGACCTGGTGCAAACCCTTGTAGATCCTGTGGTTGCTGCCTCAGTCTCCATGAGCTTATACGCACCTTGCTTATTTGATTCAGAGGACCGTGTTCTTTTGGTATCCTCCATCCTTTCCACCTCTAACAATCTTTCTGCTTCCTCACCTCTTTTTCTGTGAAATTTCCTAAGCTCTAGGGGAGGGATTTGATGGAGAGCTCCCATTTAGGTTCTTTCTTTGCATAATGTATGGGTGAGGTTCTTTGCATTTGTTACCATGATGATGCTGGAGGAAGCCATTCTGATGATAACTGGATAAGGAACTAATCTATGAATACAGCAGAATATCATTAGGAGTCATTTTATTCTTTTTTTTTTTTTAAGACCAGTAGTGTTTGGTTTTGTATTAGGTCTCTGGGCTATCTAGTCTCTAGTTCTTGGTTACTGAAGCAGTGTTAAGTGTTGGTTCCTTCCAGGGGAGTGGGCCATAACTCAAATCAGACATTGGTTGGCTTTTCTGACAAGTTCTGTGCCACCATTGCCCTAGCATATGATGAAGGCAGAGTACCTTACCACACCAAAGAGACTAAAACAGGAGTGAAAGCTTCATGTGGTCATCAGCTCAACTTCTCCATATTTGATGAGTTGTGTGGGTGTTGTCTTCAGCAAAGGGGCCCCACAGTCAGTTTGTGGAGAGCAACCCTTTGTCTTAGCAATAGCCTGTGCCACAGACTCTCTGTGGAGTTCTATTTTGGTTCCTTATTTATTTAAATTATTCATTATTTTTGAATTTTGAACCTGTTGACATAAACATTCATACTATTTTCAGTGTTTTTAAAGTCTCTAAAAGTCTCTCCTTTTTCTTGAACAATCTTGACCGGGTGCTAAGTTGTTAGTTCTAAAAAAATAAAAAAATAAAAAATAAAACTGTGCTACCTGATGTTCTTCTGAGAAGAAAATACAAAAAGGAAACAGATGTGAAGATGAAGGCAGAGATAGCCTTTAACCTACCAGGGCCAACAATGCCAGGACCTGCAGGAGCTGGAAATAAGAAAAAAGTCTTCTAGAGCTGCCAGAGAGAGTGTGGCCTTGCCAACAGTTGCCATGCAGACTCTCTGCCTCTAGAAATCTGGCAGAAAAGTTGCTATTTTCAACCATTGCTTTCTGTGACCCCTTAAAATATCCTTATGTAACAAACAGGTTGATTTACACAATGACTCCCAGGATGAAAGGGCAAAGCTTCTTAGCAATTCTTCAGAGGGTTCTTCAGAGCGTTGGGGACTTAATGTTAAGCTCCTGCTAACCTTCACTCATGTCTGCTGCTCTGTGTTTACATCTGAAGGTCCTTGCCATGCCCTATATGAATCTTCAGTCTGTCCTAAGGAAAGGCACCAACATCTTTCCAGCTACACAGCCCATGTATCTGAGTGCCATGCTTGTTACCACTTTCTCCTTCATCCCACACACTTAATCAAGAGTTAAGGGCAGAATTACTTCCACATCTCTTAAATCTGTCTGCCTCTGTGAAGCCTCAATTTTACTCCCCTAGCCCAGACAATCATTTCTGAAGCAGAAACTCACCTAATGTTACAAATTCATTTACCATCCCTCCATCCACCCACCCATCTCACAAATGCACATCGTTCCACTTCTGTAAAACAACCACAGTGCAAAGCACTATGACAATGAAGGATGTTAGGTGTCTTTCGTAATACACAACTATAACACGGGGGGGGGGGGAGGTGTATTAAGAGCATAGCATAGAGTACTGCGAAATTGTCTCAGTAGCAAGAACAGTGAAAGAGAGGCTCTATAAAGCAAATGAGGTCTTTTGAAGGCCCTTCCTCTTTTCAAATAGATTATCTGTTAAAATTAAAATAATCATGCAAAGTGGATGTTTGAACGTGTATGAGTGCTCAACACTTATGACATTTCCAGTGTTTTTAGAACTACATATATTCTAGGGCAAACACGAATTTTTAAAAACTTATTTTTGTGATTATTATTACATTATTTCCCCCTTCCATTTCCTCCTTCCAAACCTTCCCATATACCCCACCTTGCTTTATTTAAAGTGCATGACCCCCTTTTCATTATTTTATACATATATGCATATAGATACATCTTCCTAAATAGCCTGCTGGATCTGTATAATGGTACTTATATGAGTAGCTGCAAATATCAGGAAAGTAAAATGGATTGTTTTTACATTATTGAAGCTATAATAAAAATTCACAATAACCATGGATAAAGGATTTTCTCTCACTATGAATGTGCTGAAGCTGGGCAGTGGTGGCTCATGCCTCCAATCCACCACTTGGGAGGCATAAGTAGGTGGGTGTCTATGAGTTCAAGGCCAGCCCAGTAGGTCTACAAAGCAAGTTCCAGGACAGCCAAGACTATACATTGAAACGCTGTCTCAAAAACATGAAAGAGAGAGAGAAAGAGAGAAGAAATGTATTGAAATGAGCTTACTACTGCAGATGGTCTGACATTCCAGAGATGACCCTACAGTTTGCCCATTTCTATCTCTCCCTAAAAGATGGAAGCCTCTAGAAGGTGGTACATGTCTCCTTAACTACTGTGTTGCAGACAATAAAATCCTACTAAACATTTGGTAGACCATAATAAGTGTTGTTTAATGGGTGGACAAGCTAATATTTACAGTGTGACAGTTGAATGCCTCTTAAGGTATCTTTATGTCTTAAGAACATCAGCTAGTTTGTGAGGGTGGGTCTGGAGGGTATAGAAAGTGTTTGCATCTCCACTGGAGGTGTGTATTCCTGTTGAGGATGGGTTTCAACCTTTAGTGGTGTTGATTTCACCCAAGGATGAGCAAGAGAAGAGAGAACTTCACCACTCGCTTGCACTCTAGTGTAAACCTTTCTCATTTGTTTGGCCAAACGACTCTTTAATGCAAACTCTCTCTGTGGCTTCAAACAGTGCCAATTATTTTCTGAACAACAACAAGTCAATGAGCCAAATTAAATGTCTCTCCTCATCATCCTCTAATTAGAATTCTTCCTAGTAGGTAAAGTTTCTTAGCACAACATTAAAATATTACTGTATAATTCAAGGTCATGTTTGCTCTGAATAAATTACCTTAATTCAAGTGTCACATTAATTAGGGATATTAAGCATATGTACATATCTTCCTAGTACTTGGAGAGCCCACATAATCACTGAGAAAACTTTCAATGTTAGTATTAAAAATAATCTTCAAAGGCAAGAAACTCCTTGTCTTTCCTGAGATACAGACTAAACACATAATTAAAAAAACAAGAGTTTATTTTTTGTAACTAACAATGATTATTATGGAATTTGAAGAATGAAGTACTTAAAGTAGTAAATTTAAAAAAAAGACCTCAGTTATTATAGAGAGTGAGAAGTTGCTTAGATTTTATATTACAGGCTAGCCTGGTGTGGTGGTACATACCTGTAATCAAAACATTCAGAAGGCAAAGAAAAAATAATTAAATAAATGAAGCTTGAAAAAATCATCCTGAGTGATGTAACAGACCCAAAAGACAAATATGGTACATATTCAATTAAATACGGATGTTAGCTGTTAAGCCTCCAATAGGAAGACTACAATCCACATAACCGCAGAAGTGTAAAGTAAGGGACTAGGTGGAGAGAAGGAGAAATACACTATAGGTATATGGATGGATTGGAGAAACTGGAATGAAGAAGGGGAGGAAAGAAGTGGGATAGGGAGAGAATACTGAGTGGGACAGCTAAAATAAAGTACATTTGAAGCATTATATGGAAACCTAATACAATCGAAGCTTTCTAAACTATAAAATATATTAAGGGAATCACCAAATAGAGGCAGAGCCCCAACTGTCTACCTCTTGTTATCAAATGAAGACTCTAGTTCTGGGAATAGGTTATTTCTGTTTGAGCTGTTGATTAAAGGGATTCCCTGTGAATCCCCAAACTACCCAGGTTATTGCCAAAGCCACCAATTGTTCTAAAAAAAACTGATAATAAGGTCGTATTTCTGAAGACAACGCCACCTATGGGATTCATTGAACGTGGAGAAATTGTGCTGGTCCCTACCTAGGGCATTCACCTCTGCTGACCAGTGTTTAAGTTACTATTGCTTTTTTGTTTCATAGTAGTTTGTACTTATATGAAAAATTTGCCTCCTTTGTGTTATAAAATATGTGAAAATCCATTTAAGAATACTAATAAAACCTGTAACCTAAGGCTCTCAGTCTCTGGAGGAGGCACTGGTAGAGAAATAAGGAAGGGTACGTTTGGCTTTGTCTTCTGTAGGGTGGAAGAATGTCAGCCTCCCTCTTGTCCCTTCATCCATTTGCCTGTAAAGCAGGTGTCTCCAAAAAGAAACCATTTTGTATGTTCCACAAATAAAGCAAGACCGACATCTTTCTGAGCACATGAGCTCTGCTATTGTGGTCAGCTGACTCCTGATGAGCAGGCGCTGCGTTTGTGTCACCTTGATCCTGTGGGTGGTAATAGAAGCCGTGACTGAGAAACACAATAATTTACCTCTGATGCCCATTGCAGGAGCAGGGTAAGTGTTAAATAATTCCACAACTGCCCGAGCCTCTGACTAGATGTATATAATTTTGTGACTGTGTCCTTACAGTTTTCTTTTCTTTAAAATATTCTTTTCAAGTCGCCAACCAAGTACAGAGGAAGACGCAAGAAATCGCCAGCATGCTCACACCTTGCCAAAACTCTATAGTGGCAATACCATGACCTAAAATCAGGATAGCCTCAAGAAACCCAACAAACAAAGAAGTGTTTCCAGTTTTCAACTTATGGAAGGTAAGAACTAGGAGCTCATGAGAAATTTTAGTCTCCTGCTACATATACATATATAAAATCAGACAGAATTGCTTTGTTAGACGCAGAATGGATTTAGCTGCATCAAAGAGTCTCATCGCCAATGTTCCAGATACATAATTTATAGGTTCATTTTCTCCAGTCTGAAAGGAAGTTTCCTATCAAGGTTTGGCTATTCTGAATATTTCTTAGATAGCTTGGTTTTTTATTTCAGGGTGACTTTTTACTAAGGAAAAATTCAATCTCAGAAACAAAATGATTCACTGTGCAGGAAGACCCATGGTTCGATCTAATTTTCATATACGTGGAGGAAGGCTGCGATGGATGGCTTTAAGGAGTGGTTCATTTTGCTCCCTGAGTCTTTCTCAACTAAACCTCAGTCATGAAACTCAGTAACGATAAGATGATTGTATTCTAAAGCAATTTAAGGAAAGTTTCAAAGACAACTAAACAGGGGAAAAGGTTTTAAATTATTTCAGAATATTTAAATAGATTCCAGTTTTATTTGCAATATATATTTTATACACAATGGAGATAGGAAGCAAAAGACAGCAATGCAACGGAGACTTGCTGTAACAAGTCTTTCTGTCCCACTAACCAGCTCCCAAATATTGATATGGAGACTTCTTATTAATTATGAAAGCTCAGTCTGTAGCTTATCCTTGCTCTTAACTAGCACTTATAACTTAAATTAACCCATTTATATTAATCTACATTCTAACAGGTGATATTAACCTGTCTTCCATCTTGCATCTCGTTTCCTTTCTGTGTCTCAAGCACCTAGATTCCTCCTCCTCTTCCTTTCTCTCCCTGGAAATTCTGCCTATATATTATTTTTTATTATACCAATCACAGCAAATACATCATCACATAATGTACAGCTATTCCACACCAACTTTCCCATGACCTTCCCGTGTGACCCCAGTACGCACTAGCATACACTCTTCTGTTACTTCTTTGCAGTTTTGTGAGACAGCATAGTCCACATCCACAGACTGTCTGATCACAGTCTGGCACCAAGTCCTTCAACGCAAGCCCCTCCGTGATTTGCAGAAGCATCAACTCATCCATCCTAAGCTACAAACCCACAAACAGATACATGACTATGACTTGCTCTGTGGAACTGTCATAGCAAAATAATATCCTTCCTATCCACTGAGCTTGGATTTAAATAAGAAAAAGAATTTTAACAGTATCCCAGAAAAGATTTAAAAGAAATATTTCAACTTGGAAGTTCTGGGGCGATTAAATACAAAACCAAAAATTCAGCTTTATTTTGAGCAAAAGTCCTAGAAAAAAATCTATCCCCTCAAATGCATGAAACTTAAACAAAGAAATGAAGCATACACAGGGCAATGTCTTCTAACTGGATTATTTTATGATATTCATAGAATAGAGGTAAATTAATTAAAATAGCCCTTTAAAATATTTAGTTTTGAAACAAGATTGCAAAAATTTTGGAAAAAAATTCTAGATTCCTGCTTGATATACTGATTTCGAACCTAAGACTTGTATTTTACTCAAATACATAGCATATGATGTCAAAGTTTGGTTTTAAATATAGTTTTTACATTGTGCTTTTTTGGAAACACATGTTGCAAAACATTTGATCAAGCACTTTAATGTAATCTAGAAACAGATATTTTGGGGGCCAGCCATGATAAGCTAAGTATGGACAGGTCCCCCAAAGGAAGTTCTTTATTTCCAACTATTATCACCTGCCAGAGTAGAACTCAGACCTTGATAAATTATGAAAGTTCAAGCATTCTTAGGGTACAATAACAGAATAATCAAATTATGAACCATTCATATATGAACCACAAGATGAAAATACTTTTCTTTCACAGTATGACACTATGTAACTGAATCTTTTAATAAACTTACCACTGGCAGACTGATCAAAAGTAAGGGATATGCTGGGACTTAAACTCTGATCATCTACAAAAGCGGTAAGCACTCCCAAATACTGAGTCATCTCTCTAGCCCCACACTTGGAGTGGAACAAGAAAAAATTAAGAGAAAAGATTAGGCCACAAATATAAAGTTATCAAATATTGCCAAAAATTTATTAATGATTGTGTAGCTAATTATATATCAATGTGAAACAGGCTAGAGTCATCTGAGAGGATGAACCCACAATTGAAAAATAATGTTTCCATAAGATGGGGCTCTAGGCAGACTGTTGAACATTTTCTTAATTAGTTACTGATGTGGAAAGATCCAGCCCATAGTGAGTATGGTCATCCCTGGGCTGGTGGTCCGGGTTCCATAAGAAAGTAAGCTGAGCAAGTCAGTAAGCAGCGCCCCTCCATGGCCTCTGAATCAGCTCCTGCCTTCAGGTTCCTGCCATGTTTGAGATCCTGTCTTGCATTTCATCAGTGATGATCTGTGATATAGAAATATAAACCCAATAAACCTTTTCCTCCTCAATTGTTTTTGTCTGTAGCATTTTATGGAAGCAATTTAAATCTGAAGGCAATTTGGTACCAGGATGGTGGGGTATGGCTATAAGAAACATATGTCATTTGGGGGAAGGTTGTGGAAGAACTGTGAGACTTTGGGTTACAACAGCCATTAAGTATTGAGAGCCCAGTGATCTATTATTTGAAACCTGACTATGTCATTTGGGGCAGCGTTGTGGAAGGACTTTGGGACTTTGGGTTACAACAGCCATTAAGTATTGAGGGCCCAGTGATCTATTATTTGGGATTGTGGGAGATAAGAGCGTTGAGAGCAAGGCAGGTGGTGGAAGCCTGTATTGTGAAATTTCAGAGGAAAGCAAAGACTCTAGCGGGCCATTTGTGTGAAGAATCTGGCCAGCTGGGGCTAAAGAATGAGCTGTGATTACAAGAGTTCAGAAACTCTAAAGGAAAACCTTTGTTTGGCTGGGACAATTGATGCTGGTCAGCTGGGGCTGAAGAATCAGCTGTGATGAGGAGGGTGGCGTCACTGAGGAAAATCTTCTAATCTTCTGGGAAGTGTTTTCTGAGAGCCAGCTCGTGTAAGCTATGTCTAGAGGTGGCCAAGGTTATACTTTGTGCTAGCAAGCCAGAATTGGTCACGTGTAAGAATCTCCCAGGTGGTACAGGTTTTGAAGGCACGAAAAGGTCATGGAGAGCAACTTGAGGCTTAATTCTGTGAGAGGTGAGGAGAAGCCGCTGCATGAAGGGTTGCGGTGGAAGCTCTGGAATGAAGAAGCCATGGAGAAAGTTGAGGCTCTGCACCATGAAGAGTCCAGGAGAGGCTACTGGTGAATGCACAGCCCAATTGCAGAGGTCTGTACCATGGGAGGATCACCAAAGCCGGAAACAACTGTGGAGTGGCAGCATCTGGAGCCTAGAAGACAAGCTGTGTGTATTGCAGTGGGCAGAGCTAAAGAAGTGACCCAAGCCCCTTAGAGAAGACCAGAAGATTGTAAGTGGATTCCAGATGTTGGACATTGAATTATTTACACTGTTAGAATGTTGTCTGGCTTTGTTTAGATTGTGACTATGCCCTGGTTCTTCCCTCTTGTAATAAGAAAATATTTAACTTAGTTTTTAAATTTATAATAGCCCACAGTCAAGAGGCTTTGGATTTTTAAAAGATTTTAGATTTTAAAAGATACTGGCTTTTTATAGAAACTGAACTTTTAAAGTGTTTTTATTTTTAAAGAGAGTGGAACTTTTAAGCTTGTAATATGTTATATATTTGTGACATCTTATATCTTTGAGATAAACCATAAACTATGTGTTAAAAAGTGCTGTGTGTCAAGTTGACAAGGAGTCAATTGTGCTGGCTAATTTTATGTCAGATTGACACAGGCTAGAATCATCTAAGATAGGCAATCCCAAAGAAGAAAATGCCTCCATATGATCAAGTTGTATGCAAGCCAGTAGAGCATTTTCTTAATTAGTGAATGATGTGGGAGGGCCCAGCCCATTGTGGGTGGTGCTATTCCTGGGCTGGTAGTCCGAAGTTCCATAAGAAGCCAGGCTGAGCAAGCAAGCTATGTGAAGCAAGTCAGTAACCAGCAGTCCCCTATGGCCTCTGTATCAGCTCCTGCCTCCAGGTTCCTGCCTTGTCTCGGTTCCTGTCTTGTCTTCCATCCAGGATGGACTACAATGTAGAAGTATAAGCCAAATAAAGCAGATCTTTCTCAACTTGCTTTATTTCTCTTGGTGTTTCATTACATTAGTCGCATGGCATTGCTTCTGTGATGGTGTTGGATCTTTATCCAATTCTCAGTGTTTGCTATGGGAAGAGTGGTATTACTGGGGCTAGAGAGATGGCTTGGCAGTTAAGAGATCTAGCTGCTCTTGGAAAGGACCAGAGGTCAGATCCTAGCATCCATGTGGGGCGCTTCGCTACCACCTGTAACTCCAGCTTCCAATGATCTAACACAGCTTTCTGATCTCCGTGGACACCTCACATATGTAGTTATACACACAGAGGCACACTCAAATACACAGAGATTTTTAAAAATTTAATCTTTTCCAGCTATACCCATTTTTCCACTGGGACACATGTCTTTCTTGCTAGACTGCTCCCAACCAGTTCACCATATGCTTAAGCACAAATTCCACTCTCTGCTCTCCCTTGCAACCCACTCTGTTTGACATTTACGTGAAGTCTCTTTTCTCCCCAGCTCTACATACACTTCACAGTTAGAATGTGATGCCTAGGATGTGGGGGATGACTCAAACAAGGATCCTACTGTTTGAATTGACTATAGACAAGCCTCGTGTTTTCAACACAGATAAGAAGCTTCTGGATTTTGGTAAGGATGTGTAGATATAGACCATCTCCACAATTCTTATCATGGTTATTTTAAACCCTTTGAGCACCAACACTCTTGGCAAACAACAAACATTCTTGGAGATTATCTTGCAAGAGAAAGGTGATTGAGCAAGTGTACAATGACATAAAACCATTGTGACCTTAATATTTGTAAAGGGGTTTTACTAATCACAAAAGTAGGGTATTCTGTGACCTGCAGAAGCAGTAATCCATCCAAGAATGATGTCAAGTTCAAAACCTAAGTATCTACCAAATAATAATATCAGTCAAAATAACTTAAACCTATCTCAAGCCCCTGTGAGAGGAGGTCCTGGAGAAGCTCTGATGGCATAGCAAGGCTGCTGGAGGCCCCTAGACTGGGCTCCCCATATGCAGCTAAGGTCTAAACTCCCCTACCCTTGCTCGCATGTCAACCTGTTGTCTTTGTCCTGGGGCCCCAGGTCTCCCTTCTTCTTTTCCCTAGACCCATTTTTAATTAGCTGCTTTCCAGATCTTAACTCCTATGCTCTTGTACAGCACCACGAAGTCCCAGGGAGAGTAGCTGGCAGAAATACAAGAATCCTAACATGGCAAAGCTGTGGTAGGGGTTTTGCAAGAATGGAACCCAGCTGTGTGGTGGCTGCTGCTTCAAGTCCACAGATTCTTCAGGATCTGCAGTAACCGTCAGCTCCCCAAGGATTCACATCTGTGTTGGAAGCCACTCCCTTAGTGCTTTCTTACAACCTCTGCAGAACCCCTTGTGTTTGAGACACTGCAGGGCAACAGCATTGTCTAAAGACAAACCAGTGTTGGAATGCATCCGTTCCAGCAAATCAATGTGGCCACCTTGACTAACTTATTGACTCTCGTACCTGGGAAAGAAAATCGCTTGGGTGAATTTGCCCTGATTCACTCTTCAAAACTTAAAGAGTGTTTCAGTTTATGCTCGTCCTGCAAATTAGTCAATGTGTATGTGCATGCATGTGTGTGTGAGAGAGAGAGTGTGTGTGTGTTATTCCCAACAATAACAACTGACCAATCATAAATCAGTACACTTTATGTACAAACATTAGAAGCCTTAACAAAATAAAAATTAAAAGTTTGAAGAAGTATAACGAACTGAGAATTCTGAGACCATATTTCTTCAACTGCAATGCTAATGCCTGTTCCAACATAAAATGTAAATAATCAGCCTTCGAACTATGCAAGGTGCCTTCTCTTCTGTTGGAAAATGTCCTTGGGCCCACTAGAAAGTAAACAGCTAAGAAGCAAAACACGTAAGAATAAAATAAATTTAAAAAACACACAAACATACTGAACAGGTAGAGTAAAACCCATAAACTGGGAGCAGAAGAGGTAACACTGGAAAGGCAGGACTCGAAGTCAGGAAGCTGAGCTTGGGTGCTGGATCCCTCCACATGGTCTGTGGACGGGTAACATATCATGTCATGGTCTTCTTTTCGAGGAGTTTCAGGATGGCAACACATTAGTGTCTTTTCCAATTCTGTAAATCATAATTCTGAAAGTATTCCCACACAATTGAGTTCTGTTCATTTATCCTCAACTCTAAGCGATCAAGTACACTGGAGAAAGGCATTCAAATGAGAGTTAAGCCCTAGCTCTTCCCTCAGATGTGTGACATTGGGTACATCAAGATCTTATTACAGTGCATTATCCCCTCAATATGTGATATTTTTTTCTTATATTGTTGCTGAAGTTAGAGACAATAAGCATATAGCTGCATAGACATTATCCTAAATATAAACACAATGCAAATATTCATTTACATATTTGTAGGTCCGCATTGGCAGGGTTTGCTCCAACTTTGGTTAGTAAGATATGGGAAGTTGATACTTCCAAACTAATAGACAAAATATTCTTTCTATTTCTTCTCTACCCATTCTCCTACTTTGGATGATCATTGTTTATTCTCTGTCCCTGTAAAGATGTTTTCATAAAAACCTGGAGAGCTTTTTTTTAACACAGCATGGAAGTAATAACTAATAAAATTAGATTAGATTAGATATTTTAAAAATGTGTATATTCTAGTTGTTCTTGCCTCAAAAATTAACACCAAAAAGAGAATGTGTTGGCTTGGCTCTTTTTAGCTACCCATTTACTCTCTATAGTTATCCTTTCTCATCAATTATAAACCTAAAATAGATACAATACAAATCAAATTCACTTAGAGAGAGAAAGTGTCAAGAGTAGAGTATTCCTCTCTTTCCCCTAAAACTCATTTGAGAAGACACAAGAGACAGACTTGAGGAATAGCCTTGCGGTTGTTCTATTATTAAGAGTCGAAATAATTTCCTTAATTAGAGAAGAGACACAAGCAATGCCTCTTTAAGTAATTAAATGCTGTTACTAGATTTTTTAAAATTAATTGGGCAATAGCATGTTGCTGTTCCAAAGTAAGAGAGATGAAGCAACATATTCAACTACACAAACATCAATGAGGTCTACAAAACAAATTTGCTATTCTTATAGCATTCATACAACATCCAGGTCTAGAAAAATACCCCTTGATGTTTATATCCCCTTCACTCTCAGAACCATTGGCAACATTTTCCAGACTACTAAATGGTTTTACCAAACCTTCCTTGTCTTTCTGACTAAGAGTTACCAACAGATGTTTGCTGGGGGGTGGGAGCAGGGAGCATTATAAATTAGGAGTTACCACTGCCCCTACTGTCTTGTTCATGAATGGTTATGCAAATACTCATCTGTTCTTTTAAAGTTTTGAGCATTATCATTGGAGTATGAGCCTCCTCGCCCGAATTCATATTCTATTAACATTTAAAGTCAATGTACACTGACTTACCGAAAGCTCAGGAAGAAGTTAGCAAGTTTCACAATAGAAGAACGATGGGAAACAGTTCATACATGACAAATCCCATGAAGAAATTCTCTCTCTCTCTCTCTCTCTCTCTTTCTCTCTCTCTCTCTTTTGGGCCAATGTAAATGCCAGAATCTCCTTCTGGAGTGACCCTCCCCATCAGAGAAGTCAAAAGTCAAGCTGATGTTTTTAAGCAATCTTATCAAGGGAAACCTTGCAGTATGAGGAAAATATACTTCCCCAAACTGTCTCCCAATATTCTTCTCCCGCTCCTATTCAAACTGATAGCGTATTGGCTAGTAAAAATGTCCCTGCTAATTGTTTAATTAAAAAAAACATGCATAGCATTGAGTCAAAGCCTTTATTTTAGGCAGGAAATTTATTTCTCCTTTTTAGGGAGAACCTTTCAGACAAGAATTTGGAGAAAAGTTTTGTTAGGAGAAAATTCTGTTTGGACACTGCTGTTTCCCAGTGAGGATGGTAGAGATGGCACCCAGGAGAAGTCTGAATGTAATTAATTTGGTATATCCACAAACATTTTGAATATGTCTTGGTAAGAGGGGTGTATGAAGAACACACACACAAAAAAACCTAATACTTGGTAATAATAAAACAGTGAGATAGAAAAATTACTCTTAAAAGCTGACATTTTTTCATTCCCCATTTTTAGGGCTACTGCAACTGGCTTCCATGGTTTTATAGTTTCTAATGTAATGTCTAAATAAAGGGCTGCCACACTTTGGCATGCCCCTACCAGAAGAAAACTATTTAGCTTTAGCTTTTCTCGAATGTTTTCAACATGTCCCTACATTGGAGTTATCTTCCTGCATGTTTCCAGTTGTTCCTAAGACAATGCCCAGATCCAAGTTCACCCCTCACCCTCTCAAATTCACTTCATGGTGAAGAACAATCACAGATCATATCCTAGAACTATCTTTGCAAAACAAATGCTTGGATTAGTGAAAATGTAGCAATAATTTTTATTGTATTTATCGTAATCTTTTCTAATGAAAGTGTAATGGGGTGGAAGATACTTTACTTAACTGAAGTCTGGAGCAAGTAAAATCTGGTTAACTAAGGCTTTTGGATAACTTCCTTTTAGACAAAGATCTTTTTACAACAATCATTCCTTCCTGATCTTTCCTTCCTTGACTGCTTGTGGCTAGGAATATGACTTTGAGAAATTCTCATGGCTACTCAGGGCACATCTGGAGTAAAGTACAAAAAGATGGCGTGCTAAGAAAGCCTTTTCTGGATACATAGTTTGAGAGGAGAGGTATATGAAAGAAGGAAGAAGGTATATGAGAGAAGAAGTCAGAAGGGCTCTTTCCCTGGTGGCACTCTAACTAAGGGCACAGCCCCTCTAGGCTCAACTGTTCTGTGCTAAGACAATGCTTCTGTGCCCCGTGTGAAAACTGCTTTGACTCAGTGTCAAAGTAAGTGCCCAGTCTGGATGCTGGGAGAGGTTACTGTCGTGGATAATCTCTCCATCCTATTTTTGAATGTGGAAAGAGAAGGTCATTCATTCTGCCTGCTGCCTTCCTCCAGCCTCCCTCTGCCCCTGATAATGAAGAGTGCTGCCTAAAGGCTTCAAGGCATCTTGGGAAGTCTGACCTCCTTGCAACATCTGCCTTCCTCCTGCTGGTCTCTGAAAGATATTGATTTAGCAGATACATGGACATCTTGGAAACTCACCTTTCCCTAAACTCTGCAGCAACCTCTCAGCAGTACTTGGCAAATACCTGAGTTTGTCATCTATCATACTTACTTTTCCTACTCCGAATAGAACAGATTTCCTGGGTATTTGCCTGTTAGACATCCCTTCCACCTGCTACTCTACCTTCTCATGGAGCTACTATAAATAACAGCCCCAAAATGAAGACACACTGAACCCTCCCAATGTAATATCATATTAGATTGAAAAGCACCTTGACCTTGGAGTCGGACATAGATAAAAATGCAATCACTGCTATTTTCCTTACTAAATAATGAGTAAGCTAGAGATCTTGTCCCGTAGAATTATGATTAATAATGAGGTGATATACAAAGTACTTTGTGCATATCCTGACGCCTGCTTATAGGTGCTCAATGAGTATAACAAATGCATACTTGACAACTACCAATGAACTCATAGGGAAAACAGAGGTTCCTGGGCAGAAACATAACTAGTAGACGTGAACCAAATTTGGCTCAATCTCAACAGTTCCACTTAGCAGCTGCCTAACTTTGTGCAAGTCACTTAGCCACGTTGTGATTCAGTTTCATCATCTGTGGAACACAGAATATAACAGACTTCAATTCATAGACACTATAAGAAAAACTAGCTCTTCTTCTAGCAAGTATAATGCCAGATCAATGGGCTCACCTTGGGGCTACAGGTAGAGCAGCCTGTTCACAGTGTGAAAAACTGCAAGAGCATGATAGAGCCCCCTCATATACGGTAGACAGAAACAGAGAGAGTGACTATTCATGGCCTAGAGCATTTTGAAAGGAGGAATCTATCTACAGCAATTCTAGAGTGATCTGGGGTAGTTCCACGTGGAAGGAAAAGAACAGAAAAGGCAAGCATACAGGTGACTCAGCTCTCTTCTCGGCTATAGACAAAATGCATGAGTATTCTTACGTCAGTGCTGTGAAGAGAAGGGATGATTAATCTGTCCTCTATGGATTTTATCCACCAAAGAAGGTCTACCAGGCAAATAAGCCTTGTTAGAAAGAAAGTGTGGCCATGACTACAGGGGCCAAAAGATAGAGATTCAAAAGTTCTACCAAGAGACTGAGTACCAATGCCAGAGAACTAAGTACAGTGAAGATTCAGAAAGGCTTTTTAGAGCCCCTGGTAGTTCTCTAAAGGAAAGCCAGCAACAGGTAGCAGCCACTTTGACAGCACCAACAATCAGAAGTTAATAGTACCAGTTAAGTGATGCAGCTCTCTTCACCTTCTAAGTCTCAGTCCCTTTTCTGCCAAGAAAAAGAGGCAGGGGGAAAGAAGGGAGAGACATAGCACCCAAACTGTAAATTTATCCATGGCTTACCTCCAGCTGGGAGTCATATACTATACCCTGTCCTTTAGAACAAAATCCTAATTCACAATGGTACTGATTCCTAAATTACAAATATTCCCCCATGGCTGGTTTCCGGGTACCAATGAGACAAGCTTGCATTCAGAGCTGGAAATAGGTGCTAACTGACTTGTGTGAAGACTAGTTCTCTCCATAGAAGTGCTCCAGCTGAGCTATGGATCTGTTGTATAGAGGAAGCTGGTATGGGATGGAAGGATAGAAATAGAAGAGAGAGAGATGGCATGAGATAAGATGAGATGGGATTGTTTTAAAATTTTGAATCCAGAAGGTTTTTTTGTAACTATAATTGAAGTCTGAAAAGTAGATCCACTGAATATTACCAACAAACTCCATGAATTTCCAAAATGATATTAAGAAAGATCAAAGAACATTTAACACAGCAATAAGAAATAAATTAAACTATTAGTGTCTCTGCAAGTTTGCTCTTGTACAAAATGAAGATTTGTTATGTGTATTGGTTTAATAAAATGCTGATTGGCTTTGGAAATTAGATTCATTGAAGTCAAATGACCCTAGAAATGGTATTAATTAGAGTAGGTCCTACCCCCAAAACATTCACAGCAGTGATCTCATGTAAATCAAACAGTTTGGGTTATATCTTTAGTACCTCATGATATATACTTAACAACCCAATGGAAATAAAAGATAATTTCCTTCTCTGTACCATTTGACTAGTTAAGAAAGAACAATCTGAAGAAATGATTTCCCAGACTATAGATTAAAGACATGCTACAAATAATTCCTTTACTTCCTCATCATGTGATAGATGGGAAAGAAATATTTGTCTGGTCCTGTGCTGTGCTTTGTGGTTATTGCTGCTGCTGATGATGATGATGATTATGATGATGGTGATGATGACAATGATGGTGATGATGATGATGACGATGATGATACTGATTCTGTTTCTGTTGCTGCTGATGCTGTTTATGACAAAGTCTCATGTAACTCGGGCTAGCTTCAAACTAATTAGGAAACTGATAATAACTGGTCCTGCTGCTACTCTCCCCTGGTGGCTGGGATTATTTGCACACGTATCACTCAGTTTATGAGGTGCCAGTGATAAAACCTAGACTTCATGCATACTAGACAAGTATTCTATCAACCAAGCTACATCACCATCCATCAGCACTCTGTTTTCCTTGAAAGGGCATAGAGGCCCTAACTGGAAGGAATTAAACGTGGACATGAGAATGTCGAATTCCTCCAAAGTTATGTTTATCTTTATTCAATCAAACATAGCCATCTTGTCTCCCTCTATACACATTGACCTCAGCATTCTTTCAATTCTTTCCTTCATCTACATATCTCACTACTTTAAAAGCAGTAGTCTCAAGATCCAGTAAATGTTAAGTATATGTTGTATTTTATCTCCTTGGCAAATGGAAAGACTTTTAATCTTGCTTGGTGCCTGCTGTCCGGACAATAAAATATTTTACCTGACAATAGCATGATTTTTTTAAGTTACACACAAAAGACATAGTGTTCCTAAGACTATGTGGATAGGAAGATTTTGGTAGCAATAGACACTTGTATGATTTATGCACCTATCAAGACACAGCACATTTCCACCGCTTCAGAATGGTCCTTCTGTGCCTTTTAAACAAATGTCTACACCTTCCCAGAAAGATGCATTGCTCTGATACCTGGCAACATAATTGTTTCACCTACTCATGAATTTTTCCTAAGTGCGAATAAAAGCATTCTCTTTTGTCTGCCTCTTTTGGTTATCCTATTAATCAGTTGTTACCCCACATTTTTTCTGAGTAACACTTCATTGTAAGACTATGCCACATTTGCTTAACATTCACTTTTGATGAGCAGTCAGGTTCTTTTTAGATTTCAGCTTTTATTAGTATTTTTACACATCAGCATCCAGTTGTTCCTGCAGTGTTTGTTGCAATGACCATCTCTGCCCACATTAGATTACCTTGGCAACTTTATCAGAGGTCATATTCTTGTGACCTCTGATTGCTATAATTGAATAGTGAGTCTTGAAACCAGTCCATTTAAGTTCTCCAAATTCCGAACCTTTTCCAAATTTGGTTTTCCTATTCTAGATAATTCGTATCTTTATAAAAATGGTAATATCTAGTTGGTGATTTCTACCCAGAAACTTACATGGGGTTTCAGTTGAAGTGGTTCCCTGTCTGCAGGTCAATTAAAAAAAAAAAAAAAAAAAAAAAAAAAACCTTAGCAGTTCTTAGGCCTCTGACCTTTGAATAAGACATACTGTTCCATTTCCTAGAGTCTCACCAGTTAGTTTAAGTGTTTTGTCTTTTTAATTGTAAAATGCTTGCATATTTTTTACAAAATATTTTATGTATTTGATGCTATACAAGTGGGATTGTTTTTATTAAGTTCCATATTCTCATTTTTGCTGCTTTGTAAAGTAGACTTTCCTGGTTTCAGGCATTTCATCTTTGCTAAATTCATTTATTATTTCTTGTCCTTATTTTTTCTTCTTTTTTTTCTTTTTTTTCAAATTTATTTATTAAATATTTCTGTCTCTTCCCCACCTCCGCCTCCCCTTTTCCCTCCCCCCCCCCCCCATCATGTCCCCACCCTCCCTCCCGTCCCGTGGGAAGTCCAAGGAAAACCCTCCTCTGTCCAGGTCTCGTAAGGTGAGCATCCAAACAGCCTAGGCTCCCACAAAGCCAATACATGCAATAGGATCAAAAACCCATTGCCATTGTTCTTGATGTCTCAGTAGTCCTCATTGTCCGCTATGTTCAGTGAGACCGGTTTTAACCCAGGCTTTTTCAGACCCAGGTCAGCTGGCCTTGGTGAGTTCCCGATAGAGCATCTCCATTGTCTCAGTGTGTGGGTGCACCCCTCGCGGTCCTGAGTTCCTTGCTCATGTTCGCTCTCCTTCTGCTCCTGATTTGGACCTTGAGATTTCAGTCCGGTGCTCCAATGTGGGTCTCTGTCTCTGTCTACTTTCATCGCCTGATGAAGGTTAATGTTCAGGAGGATGCCTATATGTTTTTCTTTGGGTTCTCCTTATTTAGCTTCTCTAAGAACCCGAATTATAGGCTCAATGTCCTTTATTTATGGCTAGAAACCAAATATGAGTGAGTACATCCCATGTTCCTCTTTTTGGGTCTGGCTTACCTCACTCAGGATAGTGTTTTCTATTTCCATCCATTTGCCTGCAAACTTCAAATAGTCCTTGTTTTTTACTGCTGAGTAGTACTCTAATATGTATAAATTCCATACTTTCTTCATCCATTCTTTAATTGAAGGGCATCTAGGTTGTTTCCGGGTTCTGGCTATTACAAACAATGCTGCTATGAACATAGTAGAGCATATATTTTTGTTGCATGATAAGGCCTCTCTTGGGTATATTCCCAAGAGTGGTATTGCTGGGTCCATGGGTAGGTTGATCCCAAATTTTCTGAGAAACCGCCACACTGCTTTCCAGAGTGGTTGTACTTTTTTCTTCTTTTTTATTATTTTATTGAGCTCTACATTTTTCGCTCCTCTCCTCCTCTCCTCTCCCCTCCCCTTCAATACTCTCCCAAGGTCCCCATGTTTCCAATTTACTCAGGAGATCTTGGTATTTTTACTTCCCATGTAGATTAGATCTATGTAAGTCTTTCCTAGGGTCCTCGTTGTTGTCTAGGTTCTCTGGGATTACGATTTGTGTGCTGGTTTTCTTTGCTTTATGTTTAAAAACCACCTATGAGTGAATACATGTGAAAATTGTCATTCTATATCTGGGTTACCACACTCAAAATGATGCTTTCTAGCTCCATCCATTTGCCTGCAAAATTCAAAATGCTATTTTTTTTCTGTTGTGTAGTACTCCATTGTGTAAATATAGCACATTTTCCTTATCCATTCTTTAGTCAAAAGACATTAAGGTTGTTTCCAGTTTCTGGCTATGACAAACAATGCTGCTATGAACATGGTTGAGCACATGTCTTTGTGGTATGATTGAGCATCCTTTGGATATATATACCCAAAAGTGGTATTACTGGGTCTTGAGGAAGGTTGTTTTCTAATTTTCTGAGAAATCGCCACACTGACATCCAAAGGGGCTGTACCAGCTTGCATTCCCACCAGCAATGCAGGTGTGTTCCCTTTACCCCCCACAACCTCTCCAACATAAGTTGTCATCAGTGTTTTTGATCTTGGCCATTCTTACTCGTATAAGATGGGATCTCAGAGTTGTTTTGATTTGCATTTCTCTGATGAATAGGGATGTTGAGCATTTCATTAAGTATCTTTCAGTCATTTTAGATTCCTCTGTTGAGAGTTCTCTGTTTAGGTTTATGCTCCATTTTTCTATTGGCTTATTTGTTCTTTTGGTGACCAATTTCTTGAGTTCTTTGTATTTTTTAGAGATCAGACCCCTGTCTGATGTGAAGAATTTTTCCCATTCTGTAGGCTGTCATTTTGTCTTGTTGATCATGTCCTTTGCTTTACAGAAGCTTTCCAGTTTCAGGAAATCCCATTTATTAATTGTTTCTCTCAGTGTCTGTACTGCTGGGGTTATATTTAGAAAGAGGTCTCCTGTGCCAATGTGTTCAAGTGTACTTCCCACTTTCTCTCCTATAAGGTTCAGTGTGGCTGGCTTTAATGTTCAGGTCTTTGATCCATTTGGACTTGAGTTTGTGCATGGTGATAGATATGGGTCTATTTTCATTCTTCTACAAGTTGATATCCAGTTGTGCCAGCACCATTTGTTAAATAAGCTTTCTTTTTTCCATTTGATATTTTTTGCTTCTTTGTCAAAATCAGTTGTTGGAAAGTATGTGCTTTAATATCTGGGTCCTTGATTCAGTTCCATTGGTCCTCCTGTCTGTTTTTATGCCAATATCAGGCTGTTTTCAGCACTGTAGCTCTGTAGTAGAGTTTGAAGTCAGGGATTGTGATGCCTCCAGATTTTCTTTTATTGTATAGGATTGTTTTGGCAATCCTAAGGGGGTTTTTTGTCTTTATTTTTATGTTCTGATAAAGGTTAACATATGCATGCACATTGCCTAAAATGTGCTAACTTTTTAAAATTATGTTTATTTCTTTTCCCTGAATCATCTCACATGAACCATCTGCAGAATATTAAATTGTCATAATAACAATGGATCATATTTGTACTTTCCAATTAGTTATTTTACCATTAATTGTAGTATTAGCTGTAGGGTTTATGTACATGACCTTCACCTGGTCAAGGAGGCTCCCTTCAGTGCCCTTTGTATTGAGTATTTTCAACATGATGAGGTAGTAAATATTTCAGTACATTTTTCATTTACCTTGAAGTGCTCATAAATTTTTGTTTTATATTCTGTCTAAATAGTTAATTAGAATGGTTTATTTTAAAGGTTGAATAAAGCCTGAATTAGTATAATAATTATCCTTTGTTCCTAATGAGTTTCTCGTTGAAGCATTGTTTGTACCTCTAATAGAATCTACCAGAGAAACCACTCTACGGTAAAGTTTTCCATGCTATGGGTTTTAGAAACTATATAATCAGCTCTCTTAATGCATGTAGGACAATTTTTAGAGCTCTTTTTCTGCCAGTTTTGGCAATTATTTCATCTCCTTTGTCAGTTCCACCAAATGAATCCAACGTCCTGGCTCCTGACTGTCAGCTCAGTGTTCAGAACTGCCATAACTGATTTTTATGTTTCTGGTTTCCATGTGATGAACTGTTTTCCCTTTTTTCTATGATTTTATTGAATAATCTGAACTTAAATTTATCAGTTCTTCTCTCTCTCTCTCTCTCTCTCTCTCTCTCTCTCTCTTTCTCTCTCATGTGTGTGTGTGTGTGTCACAAGACGTCATGAGGTAGCCCTGGTTGACCTAAAACTCACCACATAGACTAAGTTGGGTTCAAACTCACAGAGATCCATCTGCTTCTGCCTCTACCCTCTGCCTCTGCCTCTGCCTAAGTGTTGAGATTAAAGTCATGTACCACAAGGCCCAGGCACTTACTGTTGCATTTAATGGGCTAACTTTGTATGTGTTACTATTTTCTGCTTATTTTTTGTGTGTATGTGTGTGTGTTCATTATCTCTGCTTTTATCTTTGGCATTTTTTTCCTGCACACACATTAGGCTTAATTTTCTATTTACATTCAACTGTTGTTTTCCCCTTTGGCATTGTTCAGCCTGCTATTCGTGCACTTAATGATCTTCCTTTTAAAATTCAAAGATTGCATCTCCTACAGTAGGAGATTTTTGGTTTTGAAGCCTGGTTTACTTTTCTCTGAAAAACATTCTGCACGTGCCTCACATTTTCTATGTCTTTAAGTCCTTGTGTCTATGCGTAATTGCCTTGAAGTCTTTGTTTCCTCTTTTCAACATCAGGATCAAATCTGTCTCCTGACATTTCCTCCTAATTTCCTTGTGAAATTCCTTCTTGTTCACATACAAGGTACGCTTTTGCTATGATGTGTTGAGTCCACATTTGGTCATCTTCCTTTAGCTTGTTGAGTTTTGCATTTAAAAGTACGGAATTTTACTCCTGGTTAAGTTCCGTCCTTGCAAGGCTTAAGTTAGGCTTAAGAGAGAAGTTTTGTTCTTAAGAAATGGTTTCTGGAGCCGGGAGGTGGTGGCGCATGCCTTTAATCCCAGCACTTGGGAGGCAGAGGCAGGCAGATCTCTGTGAGTTCGAGGCCAGACTGGTCTACAAGAGCTAGTTCCAGGACAGCCTCCAAAGCTGCAGTCAAACCATGTCTCAAAAAACCAAAAGAAGAAGAAGAAGAAGAAGAAGAAGAAGAAGAAGAAGAAGAAGAAGAAGAAGAAGAAGAAGAAGAAGAAGAAGAAGAAGAAGAAGAAGAAGAAGAAGAAGAAGAAGAAGAAGAAGAAGAAGAAGAAGAGAAAGAAAGAAAGAAAGAAAGAAAGAAAGAAAGAAAGAAAGAAAGAAAGAAAGAACAGAAATGGTTTCTGCCAGACCATATATTATTGCGTTTTGATGTTTTTGATTCAAGGTGATACTTGAGAGCAGAAGCCCTCCCCATCAAGCACCAAGTCCTTATTCAAAACCATAACTGCCTTGCCACAGTTAATATAGATACTGAGACTAGAACTCCTAGACCTTCATTTGTTGACCACAGCAGCAGTAGTGGAGAACTAAGTGATCAGTTTAAGAGAGAACTAAGTGATCAGTTTAAGACAAAAGCTGTCTTTCCCTCATTCTTCATTCTAGTCATTCACATTTCATGGTAACTTCCTAAACTATTTCTAGAACCTACCCCCGTCTTTCATTACTTCCAGTGATCAAGTAATACAAACTGCAGTGATGGTTCACTTGAATTACAGTCCCGCTGTGTTCACCCAGCACCCTTTCCTGCCAATGGGTCCTAGTCTGTCACCAAAATAGTCTTCTTAAGACAATTTGTGCTGGCTTCTAAAGACTTTCCTTTGACTTTAGATTTAGGCATGAGTCATGTAAGCTTACTAATGTGGAGTAGTTGCTCGGCTCTTTGTCTGGTCCTGACCAGGATAAGCTGGTTCATGTTCTCACATGCTACCCACTCTCTGTGCTCTGATAACTCACCTTCCTCCAGACTCTAATTATTCTGCCCCATGTCTTCTCCCAATACATGACCACCATACTCATTTTCCTTTATAGCAAGCCTCTTTCTCCTTCTCCTAAACACCATTTATTTCTACTTGTTCTGCAAACATCGACTATCAATTTGTGTGGATATCTAGTACAATGTTTAATTGTTTCCTGTTCATGTATCATGCTCATATATTATGGAGTCCCTTTCATAGAACAATTTTAGCTTTGTCTAAATTCTACTGAAATAATATAAGGCATTATAATTTTATTAAACTAATCATTACACATAAATTCTGTGTAACATTAAATGTTTACCGCGGTGAAGAGAGGCAGTACATCATGTTCTATTAATCAGGGTATTTTCAGCTCATATCTCAATGCCCAACATGAACAATGAGCCCAACCATTTACCAAAGATGAAAGCATAACACCATGGGAAAAATGAGAGTGACTTCTCCAGATCAATAAAAGCTTCCCATTGAGCATCAAAACACTTCATTTCCAGCATTTCTTAGAATATAACAATGTTATCTCTTCTTGAAATTAATATAGACATATTGAAGACTCCAAGTTAATTTTAAGGACCTTGGTTATTATTTCAGCTATTGTTGTTTCTCCAGCTGGCCGCTCTCACTTTCCCTGCTTTAAAATTCTTCAGCCTGCATTTCACAAATTTCTACTCTCTTTCCTTGAGGTGGTGGTATCCTTTCTGGTTGCTGTCAATGTTCCTGTCTCTAACCAACTCCTTGGTGTTTTCTAATTTGTTACTTTGAGTTTCCTGCACACTGGGACACGAAATAGCCTAAATAATCCGGGGAATTGTACTAAGTGTGAAGTCTGACTGGCAACTCCAAGAGAGCCCCAGAAGGTTCTTCTAAGTCAGAAAGTCACTTCCTATGTTTCTTAATACAGCCCACATTCCCCCTACCCTGTTCCACTTCTGCTCATTGCTTTGCTTCTTTCTTTCCTCTCTTTTCCCCTTCATATTTTTTTTTTGGCAAACCTGTCTGTCTTTCACGGAGTGACCAGTTTATCAGCATTTTCCTTTCCCTGTACAGGAGCAAACTCACCAAAACAATGAAATAATACCTTTAAGACTTGACACCCTTGTTAGTTTTCACTGTCTTGGGTTTTTAATGATGCAAACATTTGCCCCGATCAAAGGAAAATTTGATCCATTTTCTTTGCATAAATAGATTTTACTGTAAGAAGACTAATGACACAAGCCTCAAGAGGATTTTAGGGACTAGGAATGTACCTCATTTGGTAGAGTATTTTCATATCATACCTGAGGTCAAGGGTTTGATCCTCAGCATCACATAAGCCTGGCTGTATCAGGAGTAAACACCTGAAATCTCAGCACTCCGGTAGTAGAAGTCGATAGAGCAGAAGTTTGAAGTCAGCTTAGTTATGTAGAAGGTTTGAAGTCAGCCTGGTGTACATGAGAGCCTGTCTCTTAAAAAAAAAAAAAAAAGACAAAAAAAGCTTGAAGTTGTTTTAAAGTTTGTGGCACTGCCAACTGACTACAAGTCCAGGCTTCATGATAATGATCTGGTTCCCTGCTTACCAGCAGGATCTTCCCTTTCTTAAATTCAATTAGACTAATATTATATCCACTTTGGCTTAAAAACACAGTGGGGAGTCAAACCCACAATTATAAACCAGAGTTTAGCTGAGTACCGATGGGAAATCAAGGCAAATGCAATGTTTTTGTGGGGGATTTCTGAAAAACAGAGCTAAGTCTCTCGATCCCATTGTTTTAGACCTTTTGACTTGCTTGCTTGCTTTCAGAATGCATAAAGAACAAGAAAACAAAATGAAAAAAAAAAGTTTGGAAAGAAAGATCCCTTACAAACTGAAAATCATGTTGAGAATTTGAGAACTAAACCTTGTTTAAAAAAAAAAACACACACACACAAAGAAATCATCTACCATTTGCCATTGTACAGCCAATGGGAGCAGCCTGGGCTGTATTTAGAAATTCACCCTATTTGATATAAATGTGTTACTAATGACTGGTCAGACAAAAATGACATCATTGACTGTTCTATATATATTTGAAGTCAATAGACAATTTTCTGTGTGCTATAAAGGGGCCAGAGACTCACCATGTGTTCAAGGCAGGAAGATATTCTAAGGAGAAATGAAAAGGCCAGCGGGAAGCCAAATGGCAGAGCTGAAAAAGCAGCGAGGGTGAGCAGCGACTCAAAATAGGAATCCCCTGCTCTCTTGCATTTGTGAAGTAACTGGAAGCCATACGGCGACGCTAAATATAATCGATTGAAGGTAATTTTCTGCCCAGGTACATTTTAAAGCCGTTTATCTACCCAAGGTGCTTATTTGGCTCTGTTTTAGAATAGGCTTGAAAATTAAACAGCGGTAAGAAACCGTCTTTGTAACAGGCAACAGAAAGCCTTAGCAGTAGTAAAGGGTGATACTGCGGCCTTAGGGTAAGGAGTCAGGAGTCATGGACATCATGTGTACCTCATCACTCACAAGCTAGCAGTGACCTCTTACAGTCCAGAGTGCCTTCACTTTGAAGTAACATGTTCTGACAACATTACTGCTAAAGGTATTTGTAACATTTTACAAGAATCTACACCTTTTAAGAATTTTCTGACTCTGTCTCCTTTCATCGCCTGATGAAGTTTAATATTCAGGAGGATGCCTATATGATTTTCTTTGGGTTCTCCTTCTTATTTAGCTTCTCTAAGAACCCGAATTATAGGTTCAATGTCCTTTATTTATGGCTGGAAACCAAATATGAGTGAGAACATCCCATGTTCCTCTTTTTGGGTCTGGCTTACCTCACTCAGGATGGTGTTTTCTATTTCCATCCATTTGCCTGCAAACTTCAAGAAGTCCTTGTTTTTTACTGCTGAGTAGTACTCTAATATGTATATATTCCATACTTTCTTCATCCATTCTTCAATTGA
>NW_026068149.1:1008654-1174752 GCF_014885135.2 Alexandromys fortis
TGATTGGGGGAGGGGGAGGGAAAGGGAAAGGGGAGGCGGCGGTGGGGAAGAGACAGAAATCTTTAATAAATAAATTAATTAATTAAAAAAAAGAATTTTCTGAACCCAATTTCATATTTCTCAAACTGTTGGATATTCGAGAAGATAGTAGGCAGTAAAGAAAATTGCTGTCTTATAGTAGACTTAAGTACAAAGGAATATTTAAACACCCAAAACACTGGGTTCCATTCTAAAAGTAGTCATTAAAAAAAAGTACCAGATAAAGTTGCTAAAGTGATTAAATGACATGTTTCTATGCCTACAATGGTCGATCAAGCCTGTGATTCCTGAATCTGCAAGGCTGAGCAAAGAGGATCATCAGGAATTCAAGGACAGGGACTGAAGTCATTGCACTGACGTTAAAAATGCTGGCTGATTTCCCAGGGAACCTGCATTCAACTCCCAGTACCCACATGGTGGCTCACAAACATGTATAACTCAATCCACAGGATCCAGTGAGAGCCTTGTATTCACATAGTACACAGATATAGATGCGGGCAAAGCACTCGTGAATACAAATATATAATTAATCAAAGAATTGAAGACCAGTATAAACTAAGAGTGAAACCCAGTCTTCAAACAAAAACAGCAATAATAACTATCTAAACTATTTCAATATACCTACTTAGTCCTGCTCTACACCCTCAATAATATTACAGTTTATTAGCCATGTGGGAGGGGGCAATGATTCTCAAATATTTATATAAATTCAGGCAAATCTTCTGAAGATGCTTAAAATCTAGGAAAAACCCAAGATGCAGTTCTAGTAGGTCCATTTAATTTCTATTGATCTCAGACCACATTCTATAGGAATGCCATAGAGAAACATGTTTAAGACAGGGCACTAATAAAGTTATGTTCAGGGACCATGAGAGAACTCCTCTACTCCTTTTCACATACCTGAAGTCCACCCTCCCTTCAGGACCAATGTGAGTGACATGTTTCATAAATCCAGTTCACCACATCACCTCTTTGTACACTCTTTCTTACCATCTTTTAGTCTTACTGTTGGCAAGAGTCTGATGATTCTAAAGTACGGCTCTGCAGACACCAGCACCTGACTCATAACAGGTGCCCTTAACAACACAGCTTCCTGGTTTCTACTCTCAAAGTCTCTTAGATCATTTAGTGATAAAAATAGGAGCAGGTGAGTGACAAAATGAAATTAGATTTTTAAGATTTTTTTTCCCAAATGATTGTTATGGTAAATTGGTTTGGTACAAAGTACTACAGAGTGTTTCTCAATCAAAATCAACTGCATAGTTTAAACAGTGCAGGGTCTCTGGGTCTAAGCCAGTTAGATAAATGAAATCAATTAAAACTCCACTGTTGGGTCTAATTAATATGTTCCAAATTTGAGAATAATAGAACGTATAGTGAGACATAGTAGTGAGGGTAGGGGACCTGTTGGATTAACTGGATCTCTGATGTTATAAATTGAAGTTCTCCAAAGATTACAAAGCCACAGCTGTTTTCAATATTCTACAAGACAGCATCAATGAAATTTGTGATTATAGAGACGTGGAATATCGCAGACAGAACTGAAATTATTTCTAGCTTAAAATCCAGATATCACCCACTCCTGTCTGACCTATATTTCTGTGACTTTATAAAAAAAGAAACTTCAAAATTTTATTGTTAGCAAACAAATCAGAAAACTAAGAAGGTGACTTCTGAGACCTATAAGTAGAGTTTTCTTCACTTGGCTGTAAACTGCCTGTGTGTAACTACCAACAATTCATCTGGTAAATTCTTTGACCCCTGTCTTCCTCTGTTCTATAGCTGATAAAAATTTCAGTAAGTACATGTCTTTTAGAGCTTAGAGCTACCTGTTCATAGACCATGGTTAGTCACATTTGACTCAGTAATGAACTATATATAATTGTTTATGAGTGTGGAAATGTGTGTGTTATGCTGTGGCCATGGGTGCATGGAGGTGGAGGTCTGTAGTTAATACTGATGCCTAAGAATTTGAGACAGGGTCTCCACTGAGCCTGGGGTTCCCCAATTTGACTGGACTGGCTGGCCAGTTAGCTCTAAGAATCTGCTGGTCTCTGGCTCCCCAGTCAAAGGTTTCCAGGCTTGTGTCAAGAAGACCAACTTAAAAGATGGTTTTCTGGGGACTTGAACTTGGATCCTCATGCTTGTTTGGCATGAACTTTACTGACTTAGCTATCTTTCTAGTTCCAGAAACAAACTATCTCTCATTACCTTTCAGGTGAAATATGTATTTGGAATGAGCACACCTAACATAGAATCTAGAATTCAACAAGTATTTGTGGAAATAATAAATTAAGATAATGACTGTCAACTACCTTCTGTATCTTTTGCCTGCCACCTTAGACAACCATGAGCATTGGAGCATAAAATTAGAGTTAAATTCTGGGTCAGGAATCTCTACCAACCTGAGCAACTTCCTAACGGACCTCCACAGCCTCTCTGTCCCTTGGGTTACTCCGTGATAATAACTGAACTAATCTGAAGACACAAAGTATATTTGAAGGTGTCTGGGCCATCATAACCTCCTGATAACTGATAGCTATTGTCACGCTGACTCCTAAAACAATTAGTGGATTGTGTGTTTCTCCACGATTGGATCATCAAGCACTCCCAGTTATACAAATGGGAGAGATTTCTTAGATATCACTTTCTCCTTTCATGCCCTGCTTTTCTTCCCCAGCCTTCACACCACAGCCTACGTTCCCTTTCATGCATCTAAAATCCTGCTCTGCTTATACTCAGCTGTGGCCACACCGGCCCTGTCTCGGTGCCTACAGAGTAAAAGTGCTCCTCCCTGCTTCTGAGCCCTTATGTATGCTCTTTCCTTCATCTGTACTCTAAGCCAAGCCAACATCCATAAAGCCTTCTCTGACCTTTAATATTAAGTTAATTGCTCTTGTTGTACATGGTTAGGTCATGTCTTCATGATCCTTTCTGCTTTATATAAGCGATACACCTAAAATGGCTCCCTGTTATCCATTATTTGGAAAGCACTATTCATGATACACTTGTTGCCTGTATTGTAAATTCAGTCAGAACAGTCCTGTTTTGTTTCTGGCTGCTATACATATTGCTATAACGTTTCCTTTCGAAGTATTTTTTTCTTTTTCTTATGAGTTTAAAAATGACTGACATTAATTCTTTTCAATGCTTTATATAATTTTCCTGAAGCTGTTAAACCTTGAGCTTTCCTTTGTTAGGCTTTCTTTAAGACATACTCTTTGTTTATGGATTGACTGGGGCAGGGTGTCACAGTGGGCATGTGGAGCTAAGCAGACAGCATTGGGAGCCAGTTTACCCCCTCGAGCATCTAGGTACCAAGAAAGCAAACTCATGTCATCAGGCTTGATAGCAGACAACGCCCACCACCACTCAAGCCATCTCACCAACCCAAATAATGAGGTCATTTTGAACACTTTTGGTTTGACATATTTCTAAACCAAACTTTTTTCCTGTGCTTCTGGCGATTGAACTTGGAAGACAAAGTATTCTACCTCTGAGTGTTGTACGCTCAGCCTGTTAGATTTTGGAATGCTGATTTTAACTTAATTTCTTGGTATTAGTGTGTTCACCTTTCTATTTTCATAATTTAATCTTGATAAATTATGTTTCTTAGGTATTTAACTATATCTCATCCACAAATTGAGGCTCAGTAAAAGATGACTATTATTCAGATTCACAAATGACCATAAATGTTCTCCAAAAAGTAACCAGCTTTACAAATAATATATTTAGAAATGTCTAATACATCAATGGTAAAGAGTTTTGTGAGATGCTTGAGAGTTCTGAGCCTCACTGGCTCCATGAGGAAAAATGCGGGAGATACAGGCTGAAGAGAGCTGTGCTACGGTTTAACTGTTGCTTCCTAAGTGTGGCCCTGCTGTCTGTTAAGTGTGCTAGCTGGCAGAGAAGGGGAACTACTGAAGAAAATAGACCCAATCCTTACAGTCCTTCAGGTGCAGCAGATAGCTTTTCTTGCTCACTTAACCAACCAGAGAAGCTGGACAACTGGGTAAACGATTGTTCTTCACACAGAACTCAGTGACCCAGAATGAACTAACCAATTCCTAGACAATCAAAAAGGATCCTGGTTCTGACATTCTCAAACGCATGACTCCTAAGTCTTTTTGGATCTTCTTTTCCATCCAACCACCTCAATGAGAAGAGACATGGGGACACTGTATGGAAAGCTCTTACGGGCTATGCCTATAGTTGTTTTTTTTTTAACTCTTTGGCTCTTTGGTCTTTGGGGGCCTACACCCAGCTCCCAAATAAGCGCACAGGGACTTATTATTACTTATAAATGCACAGCCTTAGCTTGGCTTATTTCTTGCCAGCTTTTCTTAACTTAAATTATCCCATCTACCTTTTGCCTCTGGGATTTTTCCTTTCTTCTGTAGTCTTACTTTTTCACTCTTACTCCATGGCTGGCTTTGTGGCTAGATGACTGGCCCCTTCTTCTCTCCATCCTTAATCTGTCTTTCTTCTTTCTTCTTCTCAGACCTCTCATATTTATTCTCACTGCCTGCCAGGCCCACCTATCCTTTCTCTTGCCTTGCTATTGGCCATTCAGCTTTTTATTAGATCAACCAGGTGTTTTAGACAGGCACAGTAACACAGCTTCACAGAGTTAAATGCCACACATAAGATGCAACCCATCTTTGCGTCATTAAAGAAGTGTTCCACAGCATAAACAAATGGGATGCATCTTAAAATAATATTCTACAACATATGCCTAGGTAAATAGCATGCTCTCCTCACTCCTATTTAGGAATTTTCCTGATTTGACAAATAAAAACACAAACTTGCATTTTATATTTAATTTCAGTTAAATTCTATATGAACAGCATTTTCTTTTAGTATAAGTATATTCAATAAAGCATTAGAACACACATATTTTGCTAAAAATTACATATATATTATATATATAGCTTAAATTTTACTATGTATTCTATATTTTCTACAGAAACCCTAGTCAACATTCTATTGAATAAAGCTCAGACTCAGGCCAATATGATTATTAAAAGTAAGCTATGAAATCTAGTTCAGCTCTTTTCTAAGAAGAGAATGTAAGTTTTGTAAGAAATTATAGAAAGTAGTACTTCTTAAGTTTGTCATACATTGGAATCTTCTCAAATATTAGTTAAAGAGTCAAAACTCAGTTGGGCACAGTTGCATGTTCCTATAATTGCAGCCTTCAAGAGAGTAAGGCAAGAGGTTTGCTGTGATTTGGGGTTTAGACTGGGCTACTCAGAAAAGAACCTGACCAGATAATTGTATATCAGAACTCGGAGTCAAAATTAATTAATTAATTAAAACAAAAACAAGTCATATGGAGCAGTTCCAAATCCTTTGGAATCTTAGTCCTCAGAACTTTCTAGAACCATATTTACAGAACTTTGCTGCAGGTTGTAGGACAGACATACCTTGAGTAACTTGGCCATCAAACTATCAGGGGACTAATCAATCAGCATGAAATCTGAAATTCCAGGTAACCCTACTGGACTTTCTATCTCCTTAGCAAAAAAAAAGCATGTTTTCCCACTGTGTTCTGGACTAACCTAGAGCCTCCAGCTCTGTGGTCAAGAGCAAAACTCAGACATCCAGCAAAACAAGTTCAGCAGAAGTTCTTCCACTCAAAACAAGTCCGTGGCAGGAAGTCCGTGGCAGGATATAAAAATAAAATAGCAAGATGACAGCGAAACAATGTTGGCATCATTAATCAAAGTCAGACAGTGCCAAACCAGCCTCCTTCCTCCATGTTTGGTCCAACCTCCAGGGCAGGCAGCACATTTGTGTAGACTCTAATTAGTGGTCTCTTAGGAGTGATTTGACAGAAAAAGCTAACTACTGTCATAGGCAGTTTATAGAACTCCAGAAAATTTTTTTTAAATCCTCTTGTAATAGCCTTAATTCCTGCAATCATTGATATTCATTTTGGAAGCTGGCACCCATAACTCACAGTGCTGATAATAAAATTGACGGCGTGCTAGAGTGGAATTCATGCAGGTATAATTAACTTTCACAGAATTGATTACAACTAGATCACTGTCAGGGCTGCTGAAGTAAGGATTGATTTTTTTTTTTTTTTTTTTTTTGCAGCTGTGAGAGAACTCCCAGCTTCCTTATTTTCATTTCACCAAAGACATTTTTCCTTTTGCTTGAAGGTTTATGGCAGCCTTTCTTCTTTCTTCCTTGCTCATTTCAATTTGCAAATTGTGTGCTTTAAGCACAACATTTAGAGGGGAATGGAAATGCAACTTAGTAGTTTCAAAACAACTCATCCACTCTCAGAAATTTGGCAGCTGTCGAAACTGTTTAAGCATGGAGAAAGGACACATTGGCTGTGAGCAGGATGTGCTGTGTCCCAACTGTGTGTGCCCACTGTAAAGGACTTAGTTCTTCTCCCACCCAAATATTTCACTTAATCTTTACCACAGGTCAAGAAGATACATCCCACCCACCCACCCCAAATTCTTGTGCTGACCTTAAACCTCCAATGTGAATTTATTTGGGGTGAAAATCACAAGAGCCTCTAATCCAAAATGACTGGGGTCCTAGATAGAGAAGAGACACGGTTTGAGGGATACACAGCCACAGAGTAAAGGCCAGGGCTGACTCGAATAAAGGGCAGCCACCTACAAACCAAAGAGAGATGTCTTAGTGCAAAACTATCCTGCAAATACCTTAGCCTCGGACTTTTAGCCTGGAGCCATGAGAAAATGAAGTTAGGTTGTTTGAGCTGCCCCGTCTTTGGCATTTGTTAGCAATCTGAGTTGATCAATACCTGCACCTGCCCAGGGCTTTATCAGGAGTACGTGCTAGTGTTTCCTTAAAAAGATTGAGCAGAATACTGCACATCTTGCATCGGAACTAGCTGAATCTGGGCACCAGGATCTCTGGTGAACATGTTCACATGCTTCCCCCAATATATCCTCTGCATGAGCCTCCCTTCCTGCATGCACTTCTTCAGGATGGGGTGTAGAAACACAGGCTTTCCAGGGAAGAACTGGTAGGTATGATCTTGCTAGTCTGGGGTCCTAAACTTTCGGATGTCCTGACCTTGGGCTTTGTGACATTTGGCAGTGAGGCTCCTTAGACATCACTGCGACTCTGTGGACAACACAAATAATGGAGGGTTGTCCAAAGGCTCCGACACAGTAATAGAGCATGAAAATGTCTTGTGTAGTGCAAAGTGCAGAGCAGGTGAAATAGGAGCTGGCCACACATGCAGCAAGTTCTCATGACAGAGACTTTAAAATGTGTTCTCTTTTGTCTCCTACACAAAACGTCAGCAATTCATTTGAAGTTGCTGAACATCTCAAATGACAAAAACAAGAAAACAAATCCGACCTTTTACTAACTGGAAGTTGCATTTATTTGTATAAAAATGGTGAAATAGTGGTAATGTGACAACAGGATGTATAAGCATGGTCTCAGAAGATGCTGTGCATATATAAATGTGATACTTTATATAATTAATATATGTTTAGTACATTTATTGTTTAATTTAATTCATCAAATTAAAAATGACACAAGAAGAAAAATAAAAAGATAACATTCTTCAAAATCAGGGCACTGGGCTCAGGAAGGCCTAAGTCTGAAACCTGTGTTTTTTTTTCTCCAAAGTATTTATTATACACAAATTATTCAATCTTCCTAACCCATTTAGGTCTGTCAAGTATTAAACAAAATAATAAGTGTACGTATGAACTGTAATGGTGCTTTTTTGCATAAGGAATATATGCTATCTCCTCAAGTCTTGCTTCCACCAATAATTCACTGCTTGAATTCCCCTTTTCTGAACCCCTGTGTTCTCAAGTGAAAACCAGAACTTCCTGGCTCGGATTTTAAAACAATGAATATTGTGGCTCCGTTGCAAAACTGATAAATAATTCAGATTCCTTACATAACTGTAAAATAAAACTTACAAATCAAGGCTGAAAAAATGTGAATTGAAAACCTCTCACCATAGAAATGTTATACAGGATCATAAATGGAAAGATCCTGTCTCCTGGAAATTTTCCTTTCAAACTATTTGGTCAATCAACAAAGGCTTACAGTCCAGGGATATGGATTGTCTGGTAACGGTGTCTACTGCCACATCTGAGAACCAGAGATCAATCCCTGGGACCTACAGGGTGGAAGGAGAGACGCAGCTCCTGCAAGTTTTCCTCTGTCTACACACCGGCGCTGGCCTAAGCACACCCACAAAGAGACACACACAACAAAAATACTCTGCTGTATGTGGTCTGGGTGAAGCTGGTGGACACGGCCACAGTGACAACATGCATGGCAGAACTTCAAAGGGCTGAGAATATTAACTGCTGTGGAGGACAGAGGACCGAAATATCCCTGGCAAAGTAAGCGAAGTGTGGAGAGCAGTTTAGAGCCTGAACGCTGAATGCTGGGGTCTACTTCCTGTACTGGGACTAGTTCCCAACGGATTCAGCTCCGCTCTGCTCTTGCCTGGAATTGTCAGACATGGAGCCAAAGTCAAACACTGCTGACAGCCAGCATATTCCTAAGTCAAACAGACCGACAAAACGAATCAAAAGCTTGTCTTACGCTGAGAATGGGGCTCAGCGGTAGAACACTTGCCTAGCATGCAGAAGCCTTTGGTTCACACACACACACACACACACACACACACACACACACACACCTATTCAGTTTTTAGAGTTACTACAAGGACAGAAGACCAGACTCAGTGAAATTAAGCCCCTGAATTTATTATATCTCATCTATGAAATAAGGCGCATTGTAGGTTTGTTTGGGTTTTGTTGTTTGTTTGGTTTTCTAAAAGTCAATTTAGGTGACATATATTAAACTTCTGTTTGGCATTACATAAGCATTTTATAATCCTTTTGCTGCCACAGTTTGTCTCAAAAGAATCTGTCCTGAGTGAGAGCCCCTTTCAGGAGGTTTTAGAACAAATGGCTCTAAGAAATATCAAGAGCAGCAATTCTTCCACTCATTCTTCAAATTCTGCTTAGTGTCCATTATCACTTTTATTGGCTCAGCCCAGCTGTGACCACCAGTCCAGCTCCATTATTCTGTCATGGAGACTCTGCTGGGTAATTTGTAGGGGGCAGGGGCTGCTTGTTGGTTCCTGTCTGCTTAGCCCTGAAATAATCACACTGAAACTATATTAATTAAAACACTGCTTGGCCCATTAGCTCTAACATCTCATTGGATAACTCTTACATATTAATTTAGCTCATCTCCATTAAGGTCGTGACCTACCAGCAAATTTCAGCACATCTGTCTCCAGTGGCAACTCCATGGCTTTTCCTTGACTGTGCCTCCTTCTCCCAGCATTCAGTTTAGTTTTCCCCACCTACATAAGTTCTGCCCTGCTATAGGTCCAAAGCAGTGTCTTTATCCATTAATGATAATCACAGCATACAGAAGAGACTCCCACATCAACGTAATTTGTGGTTTTCAAAGAAGAAAGAATGTTTGGGGCAAATACAAGAGCCGGCACATGAGTTCTCTTTGCTGTGGGAAAAAGCAGAAGGGGCTGGGCTGCCTCTGGTCCTGGGAGCAGGAAGGCACGTGGTTCTGAAGTCTGTCTATCTGTCTGTCAACCTGAGAGGAGAGCTCCAGTAGAGCAGTCATTGCTCCTCACAGATGAACAGACTCACAGACGATGCTATACATAGGAATAAGAATTACACTGTACACTGCAGGAAGCTGAATGGACCAACTCTATGGATGCTCTACAGATTCCCTTGGTTTCAATGCTGGTTTTTCATGATCAACCATAAGAAAACGGCTTCTGCAGGCACCCACGTCCTGACCTGATCACCTCCCTATCATGCTGTGCCATCCCCCCCCAGACTATTTGAATCCACTTCAGATTTGCCTGAGGCAGGCCCAGCAGGTGGCAGCTGACAGGGCAGGGCACAGGTGGTGCAACAACTCCTGATACCTAGTGGCCAGCTGGCCCACAATCCCTAAGCATCCAAGGTCATGGTCAGGAATGTCAGGAATTCAGAAGCTATGCAAGGAGGCCTGGCCTGCAGCCTTGTGGGGGGCTCCTCTCCTGTACATTCCCTTTACAGTTGTGAGGAGTAGACCAACCAGGTGGCCTCAAGCACAAAAAGGTTCCCAAGACCAGAGCATTATGGCAGGACCAGAAGACAGGTTGGGTCCAGCACTGGTTTCGCTCACTGCCCTTCAGTTGACAATGCAAACAGACAAAGCCAGGTTTGCCATTCCTAGTAAGATAACTATTTGGCCTTGAAAATGCTACTGAGTCTGTCTCTGTCTCCACTTCTCCATCTGTAACATTTTTTATTATTTTAGGACACTGTATTTTATAAATACATAGCATAAGCTGCACATTAATATAAAATATAAACACATAAGGCATAATGGTTTACATAAAATGTGTGCCATATAATACATACATGCATATACACACAAACACGTGGAACCAAGAGGACAATTTGGGAACAAGAAGGGAGAGAGACAGAGAAAGATATGGGGGTAAATTGACTAAAACCATTACATGCATATATAAAACAGTAAAATAATTACAAACAGAAAAATCATTTATTATCAGGTCCATCTCCTTTCTTCAGAAAACCTAAAATCAAACTCTCAGCCAAATGTGTCCTCCAGAGGACCACAGAAGAAAGCCTGTTTCTTATCTTTCTTCCAGCATCTAGAAGTCCTACATTCCTTGGTTCATGGCCTCGATCTTGTATTATTTAAATCTCCAATACCAGTACTCCATCTTCTCTTCCTATCATTTGTTTTTCATAAAGACCCGTGATAAACACCAAGGAAACATATCTCTGGGTGGATTTCTGGAGTCTCAGGTGGTTCAACAGGGACAGAAAGATATACTCTGAAAGTGGAAGATGCCACCCTCTGGGTTGATGTCCCAGGATGAATAGGAAAGAGAAAGCAAGTGGAACATTAACTCTCATTCCCCTGTTTCCTGACTATGGATCAAAGTGATCATCTTCATCCTCTTTCTGCTGCCATGTCACCATGGCCATGATGGACTATACCTTATATGGTAAAACCAAAATAAGCTCTTACTTAGGTCACTTTTGTCAAGAATTTTTTCCGAGCAATAAGTAATGTAACACCCATTTTTTTCATTCAGGCACAGTTTCTCATAAGCACAACCAGCTCTGTCAGCAGTAAGACATAAAGCAGTAGAAGAATTACTGTTCCCACCCATCTTAGACCCCAGGACCAGGCTTGGTTCAGTGTTCAAGTTAAAGGTAGAATCCTTCCACTATGCCTGTGGCTTCGATTAATATTCACTCATTACATGGTTGTCAGCTCTTTTTCCAAGTTGTGATCATGAAATATCTTTAAGATATTTATTCATGGTTTTGCTTCCTCTATTCTATAGTCTACTCAGAAGAGGAAAATGTCTTTCCTCGCAGCTGTTTTTACATTCACAGCTGACGCTCCTATAACAAAAGAGAGCGAAGAAATCATATGAGTTCATTTAATATATGTTCTGAATATCACAGGATCCTTCTCTGAGACAAGAAAGTACATGAAGCAGTTGACCCAGTATTTTCAAAGCAAGCTTCATGAGGAGTAGAGAGGACTCTGACACAACTGGACACAGGATCTAACATTAATAAACTTGGGAAAGCTAGCAAGGCCAGTTTAGTGAGGTCTTCTCTACATCCCGTCTTCTCACAAATCAGTCTGTTAATTTCCTCCTGGTGTATGGAGAACATTCTCCTGAGGCTTTTGTGATCTGCTTAACAGAAAGTTTAGGTAAGGTCAAAGGGACCTTTCTTTTTCTTTGATTTTCTCCAACTCCTTCAGCTTAAAATATTTAATATTATTCCAAAATATGATATTCAGGAAGCATGCATTCTGAACCCTGTAAACTTCATGGAGGTAAGACAGTGTTGCGTTTCTTGGTCGTATATATCTAGCTCCTTGGGATGTGGTGAGTGCTTGGCATTTACATGTGAAATGGATGGATTGAGTAATGCATGAGATGATTTTTGTTTTTAATATATAGTTGAATATGATCACAGGGCCAACAAAATGCCTCAGTGGATAAAGATGTTCCCTGACAAGCCTAGTAATCAAGAGATCAGTTTCCTGAACCCACATGAAGGTAGATGGAGACTACTACTGTACAAAGTTGGTTTTTTTAATGCCACATGCATGCCATGGCATGCATGCTTACACATACATATTATTCACGTGTACATGTACACACTCAAAAATAAACATTTTAGCAATATAACTATCAGTTTAACAATGTGCTCTATGTACACACTTAACATCAACATGCCAGTTCCCAGTCACGGTGAATGTCAACATCACTCTCTCTTGTCCTGATTACGAAGTTCTTCATGAGTAATTCTGAATGGAACAGTTGACAGGAAATATTCTGTCTAAATGAGTAATTAGGGAGCTGTTAAAAGCTGAAACTTTGTTATCTTCCTGAGGGGAAGCACTTCAGTCCTCACCCTGAGAGAAGGAGAACTATTACTAATCTGGGAAAGCAATTAAACTTAGCTCTGATTTCCTCCACCAAGCAGCTACTAGAGATGTGGTGAGCAACCAGGTGATGCCTGCTCTGGGGAGAAAAATGCATATTAATTATCCAAACAGTTGCTCCAGATACTGTAACACAGTCTAAAAATAGATGTTTCAACTGAGCTGTCCACAATGTTTGATAACATGAAGCATATGCCTGTACAATTATTTTTCCATTTCTCATAGAAGTAAAGCATCATACGTAAGTGAGTCACAAGATCATTATTTTATCTATGAAGCAAACTCCTGCCGTGAATGTTACCAACAAGATAGATGAAAATATATACCAGAAATCAAGCTATGATTTTTGCTCCAACTCTGGTGAGTAACACAGTATTGATTCCAGTTTGGTCAAGCAGCAATGCAATTGATTGAACATGGTTAAGGTTCTTGGATGTGTGTAAAAGAACTGACAGAAGTAAAGCATTAATTCGGATTATGAGCATTTGCAGATTTCTGTGGTCTGAAAACTTCTACCAAAACTGACTTTAAGCTATAAACAAGGTCCCCTTGAATGGGAGCTTAGGTAGACGAGTGTGTAGTTAGCTACAGTAAGTCAGTACTCACTGGCCTCAGTGGTTATCTTTTCAGAAGTATTGACGAAGCATCCCATGTGCCCTACCTTTAACTAGGAATGTTCTAAATAGAAAGATTCTCCCCTAAATCCAAAGCTAAGAGGACACATTGAATTTCAGATGGGTGTTCTCCCTTGTCACTGAGAGCCAATAGACCTCACCATTGCACCTCATCTACATTTATCTGTGTCTCTGAAGAGCATTTTGCATTAGGAAACAGAATGTCTGCTCAGCTATTCACCCACACGCCTTCTGAAGACTCGGTGGGTCTGCTCTCCAAAGCGTTTCGCTAGCAGTCCCAAAATAAAACCAACCTCTTCAGTGGTTCACAGTTAAATCAGTAAGTAGTGGAGCTTTATGACATCTCAGAAGCTTGTAGATACATGACCTTAGTTTAAGAACACAAAAGCCAGGCTCTTCCTGTTTGATATGATTATTCAAGGATATTGATGGAAATTTCGCTCATTTCTTTGGAGTTTTAATCCCTCTCCTTAAACTGTAAGTGATGCTGAGACCTTTTGCTTGAACCAGTTCATTTTTATTAAATGTATATCTTTCAGAGCAATGTATGTATGGAATCATACAAAATAAAAATAAATGTACTGTGTATAGTCAAAGAATTTGAGAAACACTCGTGTTAGGTGGGTTTCTTCATGCAGGACTTCTGGGAGCCTTTATTCTAAAATTTATGTTGGATTGCTTAATTTCTGCTGTGATATAATACCCCGACAAAAAGCAAGATAGGAAAGAAAGAGTTTGTTTGAGCTTACAGTTCCAGAGGGGCATAGTCCATCCTGACTGAAGGCATGATAGCAAGAACCTGAGGCTGGAATGCCAGCCAGAGAGCAGACTGACAATATTTCATTTGTACTCAGGAAGTAAACAGAGAGGACAGGCACTGGGGTTAGGCTATAAAACCTCAAAGAAGACCCCATCCCTGTCAATGAATTCCTTCAGTTAATATTCTACTTCTTAAACTAAAGTTAATATTCAGAACTTTCTTTAATGGGATCAACCACTGGGACCCAGGCATTTAAATACATGAGCCTTGATGTGGGAGTCCCCTCTGTGTGCTGTGCTTACCATTAATGAATAAAAGACTGCCTTGGCCTGTTGATAGGGCAGAACTTAGCTAGGTGGGGAAGAGGAAACTGAATGTTGGGAGAAGGAAGGTGGAGAGAGAGACACTATGGGTCTGCCACAGGAAATAGACGTGCTGAAACTTTGCTGGTCGGCCACGACATCGTAGTGATGCATAGATTAATGGAGATGGGTTAAATTAATATGTAGGAGTTAGCCAATAAGAAGCTAGAGCTAATGGGCCAAGCAGTATTTTAATTAATATAGTTTCTGTGTGGTTATTTCAGTTCTGGGCGGCCGGGACAAATAAGCCACTGCTGTAACAGAGGCTAAAGGGTTAGTCCTTCAAACCACAACCCATCAATGTGCAAAGTGCTTGAAATATGTTAATTCATTTTTCATCTAATTTGTTTGATACTTATGTTAACCAGTTAAATCTTTCTAAAGACTAAACACAGAACTTTGTTTTTAATTTCAAGGCTCACAGAATTTAAATAACTTAGCCAGAATCATGAGACCAATGAGCAATGAATCCAAACTTCCTCAATTCTAGAACCTTAATTACCAACTTCCTGCCCAGAAAAGCTCAGCCCTTATAAAATTTTTAGAGAAGAATGTCTACAAAGCAATCTAAACTTTACCATTTTTTTTTACATCAAATGCTGTTTTTAGCATATGCTTCCTATGTTACCATGTCAAGAAGGCTCCTGTTGACCAGGGTCACTGAGAAGGATAAGAAGAAGATCCAATTCTATCTTACTGTATGTAGAAAATATTAAGCATCACACTCAGGAAATTATAGCACTTTCTATACGTCATGCCTCTGTGAAATAATATCATCATTTAATGCAGGCTGCTCTCAACTGAATACAGCAAGGCAGGGGCTTATTAGATAGAGTCATCAAATTTTCTGTTGGTTCATCTAAAAATGGAGAATGGTTGCTAATGTCCAGACCTACGGCCAAGCAGTCCTGGCAGCAGTAAGGCAGTGTCCACACACACACACACACTGTTGCTGCTTTGTCTGCCTCCTGCTGATCCTGTATCCTTGTCTGCCATCCCTCTCCTGCTTCACTATCCCTTTTCCTTGGCCTCCTTCCCAAATTGTGCTTTTGGCTATCAGCAAAGAACCCAGAATTCCTCCAGACAAAAATAGAGGCGAATGGGCAACTCTGAATACACAACAGGGCCTGAGATTAGTCACTGTCTGTCAAAGCCAAATCACTATAGGAGAAGAAAATCCTTGCTATGGGATTTTCAGTGTGGGGGTAGAGACTGACACTCACCAGGCTCAGCTCCCTGAGGCAACCCATATAAGAACCAGGAAAGAAGCTACATAGTCAACAACTCATTATTAGAAACTAAACTCGCTCAGGCATCAAGTTCCCATCCATTAAAATCAAGTCCCCAAAGCTAAAGCAAGCATCCTGCGCCTTTGTTCCCAAAAAGCTATTATGGCGAAGTGATCCGCGGTATCTTCAGAAAGTCAATTGAGTGAGCTCTGTCCTCAGCTGGTTAGCAGGGCTTCTGTCAACAAGAGCAGAACAAGTGTCCAGTCAGCCAAGCAGGTGGCAAATAGCTTTCCACAGCTGGTCACGGAAATACCAACCCACAGTGTAATCACATTTATTGCTGCCAAAACAAAAGTCATCGCCACAGTTAAATTCAGTGGTCCTTAAACAGTGACTGTGTGGCTTGCATCAAAGCAGCCCAGCACATCTTTTGCTTTTATTGGCTTTTTTATTTGCTCTAATGGCGAGGCATGCTTGACTTGGCGTGGTTCTGCAATGAAGACCCTCCAGTCCCTGTTAGTCATTTATAAGCTCTATAGTGAAAGGAAATGCCAAAAGAAGAAAATTAGCAGGCAGCCTTGGAGTGAGGCTGCAGCTTTCATCCTGAGGCCCGAGGATGCAGACAGCTGCCGGGTTGTTTCAGGAAGGCACACAATCCACTTATGCCACACAAACCTCAGCCACAGCTGCTGACATGTTTCACATACACTCCTGACATACGAGTGATATGCCAAGCATTCTTATTTTTCATACAGTTTAGAACATGGCAACGCAGCATTTTCCCATGAAAAAGAGGCCCTTATTCTTGACGCCCTGGCAAGCCAATAACATCGCAATAGCTTCAAAATTAATTTGAATAAGCATAAGGCAGGACAACTGGTGTGTCCGATTTCTTTTATCAGTGCAACAGCACTGTGGGATTCATTCTTGGGAAGACAGGGCCCGATAAGTGTGAAGAGAGAGGGGAATAAGAAAAAAAGACCAAACAAAACAGAGACTTGCGATGGACATCTGTAAGTGACTTAATGAGAACACAAGAAAATACATATATAGCCTTGTGCAGTCTGTGTGATCAACTGTGGTGTGGTTTGGAATAGTCTAGGTATTTAGAGTAGCTGAAGGGTGAGATACTAACTTGAACCTCATTCTCTGTGCTATTATAATGCATTCTTTCTGTTCCTGGGACATCACTGATTCTCAGTGAGGACAATTTATAAACAAAATTGTCTCTTGAACAAAATAATCTCAAAACCCAAAGTGGTCAATTTTTTGGACTTTGTTTGAAGTGACAGTATCTCTCAGAACTACACAGTAGAAAGCAACTGCATTTTGACATCTTAAATCCACAAAATTTCTGGCAAGAAGTGGTTCTATATAAAGAATACCCTTCCAATCAGAAACTTTAGACACCAAACAAAAAAATGAAAATGCCAACCTGTTCAAGTGTCTAGTTTAAAACAGGTTATTTTATTTTATTCATGATCCACACCTGGGGTTGCCAGGAAACCCATTTCAATAGAAAAACGCTATTGGTTGACAAATAGGGAAATCCAGCTCCAGTTTTCACAGATGCCTGTGGCACCGCTTCATCAAAGCATCTGTAAATCCTAGACAGGAGTCCAACGGAGCACTCAGGTTGGCCAAGAGCCACAGTGAACAGGAACAAAGGTGTAGATTATGACATTTCCATCGTGGTAACTAAGAGAGGTGGTCTGGGTGGGGCAAGTTTGTATGTTCTATGGTGTTTGTGGTTGGTTGACATAAGTTCTTTTGTAAGAATGCTTAATATTACTGAAGCACACTGTAAGCAAAGTACTATCAAATTAGTTTAGATATTTCAAGTCAACTTGGTCTTCTGCCCTCAATTAATATTATGTCTGTACTGATAGAAAAAAATTCAAGAAACATTTGTGAAATGAATGAATGACTTACCAAATAAGGTTCCCAACACCAAACTAGGCCCTGAGTTGACTCCTTTTGTGCCAATTAATGAATTAATTGATTAATTAAATAAATAAAATAAAATGTTTATTTATTCACAGATTTAGAGTACAAATTAGGAAAGTTGAGTAGTGTTCTCAGACAAATGTCAATACAATTCTAAAAGGTGAGTTCTATATAATACATATAATACATTCTTTGTTATTGTTCCTTTCCCAAATATGTAGATACAATCTGTAAGACTAAAACAGATATCCCAGACATAAATTGTGAATCCAAAAGTTGCTTAAAGCACCAAAACATTGAAAAGCACAAAATGTAAGATAAATTTTGCTATTTAAATTTATTTGAACTTTTCCCCATAAAACTTACATCAGTAATGAACGGGTCATGTCTGAGAGTCAGTTTCTTACAGCTATGAATTTTAGTGGATACAGAAACAGCAAGACAGACTCCATGCCCCCCATACTGTGAAGTTTGTATTCTTTATCTCCCTGAGAGATTACCATCCATGACGAGAATATCATTTTATTAGTCTCTGCATCTGCATCCTGTACTGGGAATTGTCTGGGTCCACTGCCCCTTAAGTATTTTTTAGATATTACCAAATTCATTTTATATCTCAGTTAACGTTTTAATGAAATCTCAGCTAAAACTTATCACTTGTAAGTATTTGAAACAAGCTCTGTGTCTCTTTTTCCCTCTTGTCATTTCTTCTGTTTTATAGCTACCATAAAGACACAAATGATAAAAATGCTGGCAGTTTCAAGGCAGGAAGGATTAGGACAAGTAATAAACAGTAATTCCAGAAGAAGCTTTTACTGTGGCCCCATCACTGAGTCTTCAACAAATTCTCATTTATTGTCAGAAAGGCTTTGAGCTTAAAGGGCCATCTTCAAGGTAATACTTTTTTTGTTGAATTTCTGCCCAAAAATATCAGATCCTAATAAAATTTAAGATGAAGTGATTTGGGTCTTGACAGCAAACATCTTCATGTATTTTTTTCTATCCATGCACTATCTGAACCTTACCATCAGTATAAGTACTATTTACATATCTGCATCCTTTCCTGTATGTACATTATTTTGCCAGAAATCTTTTTATAAGTCCTAGAACTCTGAAACTTTCATGGGAAGTCAGAGGTTTAATGACACATCCATTTAAAGGAAATGACTTTTAAAAAATGATTTTAGTATTCTTGGAACTTGACAAATGGGATTGCATGAAGTTAGAAGGTTTCGATACAGCACAGGAGATAATTAGTAGAGTGAAGACACAGTTGACATAATGCTAGAGAATGTGTTGGCTATACATCCAAGAAGGTATTAGCATCTAGAATCTATGAGGAAGTCTAAAAACTAAAGGTATAGATTACGACATTTCCACTGCTGTAACCAAGAAGGGTGGTCTGGGTGGGGCAAGTTTGCATGTTCTATTTGTGGTTGGTTGACATAAGTTCTTTTGTAAGAATGTTTAATATTACTGAAGCACACTGTAAACAAAGCAGTATCAAATTACTTTAGATATTCCAAATCAACTTGGTCTTCTGCCCTCAGTTAATATTGTCTGTACTGACAGAAAAAAATTCAAGAAACATTTGTGGAATGAATGAATGACTTCCCAAATGAGGTTGCAACACCAAACTAGGCCCTGAGTTGACTCCGTTTGTGCCAGTTAATGAATTAATTGATTAATTAATTAAATAAAATAAAGTGTTTATTTATTCACAGACTTAGAGTACAAATTAGGAAAGTTGAGTAGTGTCCTTGGACAAATGTCAGTACAATTCCAAAAGGTGAATTCTTTATAATACATTCTTAAAAATCCTTAATCATATAACAAATAATTACACTAATAAATTTAATAGACATCTTAAAAAGTGTCTACCACCAAAAGTGTCGACAAAATCTAATTAAAATTTTGTATAGATTTCTAAGTCAGTATGGTTGTTTGAATGAAAATGGCCACCATAAGCTCATAGGTATTTGCACTATTAAAAAGCATGGGCCTTGTTGGAGTAGGTGTGGCCTTGTTGGAGGAAATGTGTCACTGGAGATTGGGCTCTGAGGTTCTTAGATGTTCATGTCCAGTCACTCTACTGTCACAATCTCTTCCTGCTGATTATTCATCCAGAAGTAGAACTCTCTGCTACCCCGCCAGCACTATGTCTGCCTGCATGCTGCCATACTTCCACCCATGACGATATAAACTAAACCTCTGAACTGTAAGCCAGTCCCAATTAAATGTTTTCCTTTATAAGAGTTGCCATGGTCATGGTGTCTCTTAATAGAGATAAAAACCTGACTAAAACAGAAGTATCAGGGACTAGGGTATTGCTGTGATGGGCTGGACCATGTATTTTGTTTGGAAGTATGTGGACTTTGAAACTTTGGGTTAGGAAGATAATCGAACACTTTGAGTGGAGCTGAATGAGTCATAAAAATAGGACCGGACCATGGAAGACAGGGGTGCTGAGGGTAATTTGAACTGTGGGGGCCCAGTTCAAGAGGTTTCAGAGGAGAATAATATTAGTATGTGGCCTAGAGACCACTCTTATTATATTTTGGCAAAGAAGAGGCTGTTTTCTGCCCTTTTATGAAATATTTCCAGACACTAAATTGAAGAGTTATGGATTAATAGCTTTAGCGGAAAGCATTGCAAAGCAACCTAGCTTTGGCTGTGTTGCTGGTTATTAGTAGCCGGTGTTATGCAATTCTATAACGAAAAGGATAAAGTTGAGAGTGATAAAATACAAAATGCACAGTTTGAGGAGAAAGGGAACACCAGGAAAAAGTTTAAAGAAAAACCTAATACAAAATGGAATAAATGAAGTGGTGACCTCGGAGCAAGACCTCACCTAGCTAAATTTTTAAGTTGTGAAAATGAATTAAACAACAGCTTAGGTCCAGGTGCGGTGGTACGCACCTTTAATCCCAGCACTCAGGAGACAGAGGCACACAGATCTCTGAGTTTGAAGCCAGCCTGATCTACAGATTCAGTTTCAGGACAACAAGCTTAGGTAGTGAAGGAAACCATCAAGAATAGAAGGCTGGTTAGGATGTAAGTAATGAGGAGGTCATGTTCCAGCCCCAGCCAGCAAGCAGCAGAACTTAGCAGATTCTGTCATGTGATTATGGCTTTATAGTCAAGGATAGAAGAAGGAGGTTATGGAATCTCACTCCACAACTAAGGAAAGCCACTGAGACCAGACATGTGTCAGGGGTGTCCCTGTATGGGGGCCTAGAGAGGCCATTTCATGAAGCTATGAAGGTGAAGCCTGGATTGTCTTGAAGACCCTAAAATGTTGGAGAAGCCAGAGTTTCAGAATACCCACCAAGGAAAAATGCTAACAGGGAGTGGAACCAGCCCAACAGAGAAAAGTGTGTTGGTTTCAACAAAGCTGAAAAGAGTTAGGGGTCTGAAGAACGCTTAGATGTCAGACATAGAAATACAGAGTATGGAGTTTGCTGAGCTGATTTTTGATCTTGCTTTGGTCCAGTACTTCCTGACTATATTCCTTTTCCACCCATTTGGAATGATAGCATATATTCTGTGCCATTATACATTGGAAGTGTGTGATCTGCCTTTTCATTTTGATTTTACAGTAGATTACAGCCAAGAGATAATAACACAGAAACGACATTAATTACAACACTGTTCAACCAATAGCTTTGATATATCCCTACCTTGCTCTTATATATTAAATTAACCCATTTATATTAATCTGAGTATCACCATGAGGCTGTGACTTGCTGGTTCCGGCAGCAACTTTCTCCTTCAGAAAGACTTTGGACTTTTACAGAGTTGAAACTTTTATAAAATAAGGTGACCTTTAAAGCTGAACTTAAAGCATTTCTGCATTATGCTATGGTTATAAGCCCATGGGAGCCGGGGAGTGGAATGTGGTGGTTGTAAGGAAAATATCCCCAATAGGTTCATAGAAAGTGGCACTATTAGGAGGTATAGCCTTGTTGGAGTGGGTGTGGGGCTGTTGGAGGAAATTTGTCTCGGTCTCTTTCTGCTGCCTATGGTCCAGATCTAGAACTCTCAGCTACCTCTCCAGCACCAGCCTGAGGACTACTATGCTTCCCATCATGACAATAATGGGCTAAACCTGTGAACTGTAAGCCAGTTCCTGTAAATAGAGACTGTTCATTCATTTCCCGGCTGCCCAGACCAGGAAATAATAACACAGAAACTATATTAATTACAACACTGTTCAACCAGTAGCTTTGATATATTCCTACCTTGCTCTTATATATTAAATTAACCCATTTATATCACCATTAGGCTGTGACTTGCTGGTTCCAGCAGCAACTTTCTCCTTCAGCAGCTACATGGTATCACTTTGACTTTGCCTACTCTCTATATCTCTGTTCAGATTTCCCACCTGGCTTTCCTCTGCTAAGCCATTGGCTGAAACAGCTTTATTCATCAACCAATAAAAGTAACACATGTAGAGAAGGATGTCCCACATCAAACCCCAATGAGATGTTTTCCTTTATAATATGAATTGTAATGACCATGGTGTCTCTTCTCAGTAAAAACCCTAAGACAGCATTTCTTATCCCATGTTTCTCCACATCATATATTTCCCACAACATTTTATACTGCTTGTTTTATCATGATCTACATTTCCCCATAACAAAGAATCAGGGTATTTTGTTTGTTCATTAAACATTCTTTTCTGACTCCAGAGATAGCTTATGGAATATTTAATACATAAATATGGTAGCGGTTCCATGAGCACCTGTGGACTGAATAACTGAGTTGTTATTAACTGTGCGCCAAGGGTGAGGGTTTGCAGATGACTTTAGGTATCTGCCTTAGTTTGCTCTCTATGACAGTGATAAATACCATGATCAAAAGAAACTTGGGGAAAAAGGTTTTTTTTTGGGGGGGGGCGCTTATATAACCCTATCATAGTCTAACGCTGAGGGAAGCCAAGGAAGAAACTAAAGCAAGGCAGCAGGCTGGAGGTAGGAACTCCAGTAGAGGGGATGGAGGAACACTGGCTTTGCTTCTATGACATGCTCAGCCTGCTTTCTGATGCAACATCCTTGTACCAGTCCTAGCGTGGACTGGGCTCTCCTATATCAATCATTAAGCAAGAAAATGTCCCCACAGAATTACTCCTCCAGTCTGTGGAGGCATTTTCTCAATTGACATTTCCTCTCCTTAGATAACTCCAATTTGTATTACGTTGACAAAAAGAACCTAATCAGTGTGGTATCCTTGCTGTTTCTAAATGAAGCAAAATCAATTTCAGTCTAGAAGAAGACTTGTTAAATTTACTATATCTTTTGGGTATTTGTTTGTTCGGGGGTTCTTTTAGGACATTCAAATGAAGATGAGTAGATTTGTACTAAGAACTAAAAGCCAGGAGAACAAGACTAGAAGGACATTCCCAGTAAAGAAAACCACAGTAGTGCTCAGAGGATGCCTGGGGGGCATCATTTCAGGAAAACATAAAAAGATGAACCTCCCAACTGTAATTTTGAAGTACTTAGTCCCAGGGCTTGCTATATTACAGTTACTGTTATTGACAGTCATAACCCAGATATATTTGTTTCTGGATGTGATGAAGTAAGGAGAACTAAATTTACTCTCCCATCTTTAGAAAGATAATTGCATAGTAAATTTTATAATGCTTCAGACATTGGATAAGAAGTTCACCAGGACCTCGGTCCCTGAGAGCAGGAAACCCGATAGATAAACCATATGGCAATACCATTCACTGTCAGAAGAGAGCCTGCAGCCTATATCACCAAAGCCTGTAAATTAAACAGCTCTAAATCCTCCCTGAGTTGAGAAGACACTAAGGGGTTCAGCACTCAAAAGGCCAAAGTGTAGAGAATTGGCATCCCAGTGAAGCAGAATTTCAAGGGAACTCTGGCAATGTGCAGATAGGACAGGATAGAATGCATCAAGCAGAATACTGAGATAATTATCACTTCAGGAGAAGACAAAGGGCTAAATTAAGAGGAGAGAAACTCTGCCGAGTCATTTAGAGGTTTTTGTTTTGGGGAAGGGAGAATATTATGTTCATGGCTGCAGCCTAAGAAAATTCCATTTTTCTGGCTATTAAGACAACTACTGACTAGTAAGAGTAAATCTAGTAGGTAGACAGAGGAAGAGTGACCAACGAATGGGGTAACAGGGAGTATGCTGGATTCATGCAACTGTCATCAAGCAACATGAGAATGTGATGGTTACTTTGGTTCATAACTGCATAGCAAACTAAAAAGAATGCCAAGTGAAAATCTCTGGGAGGGACGAGGAAGATAAACACGGGGAAATAGCCACACTGTTTACCAGCAATGCAAAACACTATTATTTATTTCTTTATTTCAAACAGACAAAACTAACAGACACTTTTAAGGACTGGACTAATGGTTTTCAGGTCACTGGGCAATAAAAGGAAACAAACAGAAATCAAAGGATATGAAAACACATTATTAGCATAAAATTTGGTGACAGCTAAACCTTAGATATGGCAATCAATAAAATCAAATGAGGATTTTTTAATTTTGTTAAAGAATATATATATAATGTTCACTCAAAAGATGTAAAAACAAAGTATTCTTGAAATTTTTATCTTAAAGTAGCCATTGCCCAAGAGCATGGAGTTCTTTTTTTCAGATTTCTTTGAAGAGATTTCATGAAAAAACAGTTCTGCTTGGCTCTCTCTTGCCCAAAGGCAGAGAAACTGATTGAATGACTTTCCAAAGTTCTTTCCATCTGTGACTGAAGCAAAATAGATGGGACACAAACAATTAAAACCAGACACAACAATACTGTGGGATCGAGTGTCATAATTCTAAGAAAATAAAACAAAAGAGGAAGCCGTCTTTTAAAGGACTGATTATATTAGAGAAAATATCTATCAAATGTAATGACAACAAGATATCCATCAGAGATAAACATTAAATGGATTACAACAGCTAAATAAAGAACACAATAATAAATAATACTATGGCATTACATTCCAAATGTTTGCACATTTTAGATATTGTTTACCAAGGCAAAGAAAACCCATTTTCTCTCAAACTATCAGTAGGTAAGCTCTTTAATAGAAATGCAACGGAGTAAACATCTCTAGCATAATTTACATACTTACTAACGAAGCACGTTTTTAAATCCAGTTATTTTATTGTGCCGCTTCACAAGCAACAGGAGGAGAATGCTAATGTCGAAGCCATAACTTGCTTGAAAATGCAGCAGTGGGGAGGAAAGGAAGTGTCTGAGGAAGGGACAACTAGAGTCCTGAGTTAGCAGGAGCCAGGATCAGAGCTGATGTCATTTGTCCTCACAGGGCCCCTAAGAAAAAGACCAGCATTGCCTGGCTGTCCCTTCAGAATGAGATTTTGGACTTAAGTCCCTGGGAACAATGGCAATTCCAGACACCAAGGAATTATTCATATGTCATCTTGATTGAATAGATTAATGGGTTTTCCCCTAAGAAACAAACTTTCTCACAATTGTACAATAATTTGATAGAAAGTATTTTGGTTTGAGTGTTGTTCCTATTAAATATAAGAAATGAATATTGTTATAATTGTTTTGCTTGCACAAAAAAGCAAATTTTCTAGAACCTAAAAGATTTTTTGCATAACACAAAACATAAACATGGTGTTTATGGTTAAATCTCTGTATCCCAGGTCAAACTTCCAGTTCCCTCAAGAGCATTTTGAATTAATAAAAGTTTTTAAAATACACACATCTAGATGATAATGTGCTGTTGATATTGATCTCAAGCAGATGATACAACTCAACTGTGATAGATGCCATAAACTATCTATGCCATAAAATGGAGAATCTATGTAGAGAGAAGGCTGTACCAGGCTTACATCTAGAAATCTGTTTTCAAATCAATAAAGTGGTATATTGTCATATGCATGGCAATTAAAGAACTGAAGATCTAGTCTAAGGTAGACATGTTATAGATGTGCCTTGAGTGAAGACAAATCTCCCCAGAGGGGAATATGGCTAACCCAATAATAATTGATGGGTTTTCACACAGTAAATCAAACAACATTGTCAAAGAACCCATTATATGGGAGAAACTGAGGCATAGTAGTTAAGTGAAAACTCTCTGGTCAAGTCTGGAACAAAACAGGAATAAGGATTGAATTCTACTGATTGTACACCTTAGCAGCTTAAAATTAGAACTACATGAAATAGTAAAGCAAATTGCATCTTTCTCTTTATTAGCATATGTGGTAGACTGAATGTAATTTCTTCTATAATCGTCTGGAGAGTGGCATGATTAAGAGGTGCGTGTTTGTGGGATGGGTACAGCTTTGTTGGAGGGAGGGTGTCACTGTGGGGTTTTGAGGTTTCCTGTGCTCAAGATAACTCCCAGTGTCACAGTCCATTCCTGTTGCCATCTGATCAAGATGTATCCAGCACCATGGGTACTCGCTCACTGCCATGTTCCCCACCATGACAACAGACTGAACCTTGGAAACTATACTAGAACTACTTCAATTAAGTCTTTCCCTTTTTAGAGTTGCCATGGTTATGGTATCTCCTAACAGCAATAGAAACCCTAACTTAGACAGTATACATTAACTGTACAAAGCAATAGGTTTAATTATAAGTCTTCATACATGCATGTCATATCATGTACTTGTAAAAAATCTAGATTGCACACATAAGAGAAAGTGGAGAAAGCAGAAAGAGGGAAGGGAGTGGGAACTGGGATTGGTATATAAAATGAGAAAATATTGTTTTATAAAAGATAAACAAGTTAAATAAAAAAGAAAAGAATTAACACAAAAGAATGTATATTCTTTGAACACTCTTTATTCTGTCCCACATCTACCTAGATCTCCCACTACTTAAACAAAAAGCTTTACTACATGTTCATTTTTTGTCTTAATTAATCTAACTTATTTACACTTTATCTTTAATCCATGGGAGTCACAGAAGCGTTTGTTGAGACAAATCACATGTAGTCTGACTTTAAGGAACTCGGCCTACTGTGCGCCACTCTTGTGAAAGTTCATGATCTAGGTAAAGTGCATCATATGTAGTAGAAAAAAGTCAACAATTGATGGCAGGATTATAGGCAGAGCACATGTAAAACCTCAACATAAATAATGAGTTCTTTTCACTTAAATCACTTCCCTTATTAGCAAAAGAGTCATCAGAATTTTGACTCTTCAATGCCCTTTCTTATATTAAATACACAAGTGATAAAGTCATTATTCTAGTAATTTGAGGGAAATTCCCCCTTCCCTAATGATTTATTTATATCTTTGATTTGTAGTAGATGGTTGTATCAATGCTCCACCAATAACACCTTGACTCTATTACTGTCATTCATGGACCGTGTGTTCCTTTTCCTTTGTCAGTCAGGCTTTAGGGTGACAGTCTCTGTCTTATAGAAACAGACAGAAACACCAACATGACCATCGATTTCTTTCCTGAAGTGGAAAGTAAGAGTTATGTTACGGATGTTTTAGACCCTTACAGAGTGAGGGGGAAAGTCAATGCCTGGCACAGATAATTTAGTAGAGAGCATCAGATATAAATCTTGCCAAGAAAATTGAAACTGCATTCTTGGAAGGCAGTGCAAATCATTGCTTACATAAGAAAGCTGCTGTTACCCTTAGAAAGGCATATTAATAATGCCCACAGCTTCCCTGAAGCCATTGGAACACTAGTGAAGATGGATGGTTTTCACTGACCATGCCATAAACACAGCTGATAGGGGAGGGACTTTATTGCCTCTAAATGATGGTGTGCCTCAGCATGGATGGTTGTTCCCACAACCATGGGAACTAAATGCATTGCTCTAAAAGTTCCCAGGAGGTCAAAGCATGTCCATGTGAAGGTTCACAATTGATGTAGGCAGTCCAACGCTTTCAGCTGTAAGCAAAACTATTTAAACACATTTGCTTGTTGGAATTAAACAGTGTGAAGGTGGCTCTGACAACTGGATGGGGATGGGGATTCAACATTCAAAATCAGGTTTTACCTTCAGAGGTAACAGAATTGCCATGAACATAAACAATTAAGTAGAAAACACCATGCAGAGAATACTTGGAAAAACAAGACAGGCAGGAAAAAACACAATCTGTTAAGTGAGGGATGACATTCAGTTGCAAGATATGCAGGCTTTCTCTGGGAGTGGAATTTAAGCTGAGAATGAGGGTATGTGTTGGCAGTGGAGAGGACAGGCTGAGCATTCCAAAACCAGGGCACAGCACATGATGACAGATGGAAGAACATGTAAGCAGAAGAGAAATAATCTCTACATCTCTAAGTGGCTAACATGTATTTTAATGAACGTGAGAAATAAGGCTGGAAAAGTTAGTGGGGGCAAATGGCACTAGACCACTCCCTGCCCCGTCCTCATCCTGTACATAGCACATCTACATTTTCGTCACATATTTCTCCTCACTGAAAAGGATCCACATATTGAGAATTTTGTTGTGGAATATGAGCTTTTACACTTAAAATTGAGTATGTGTGTGTGCAAGCCTGTGTGTGTGTGTTTGTGTGTGTGTGTGTAGATCATAAAAGAGTTATAAGAGGAAAAAGAGGAGTAAAGAGAGGAGAATGGAACCTATGTGAAAAGAAATCAAAATTTGAGGAATTTGTCACGGGGAAGAGACCCAGATAGAGAAGGGCCAGTGGGGGAGGGGAACAAATGTAACAAGAGGTATGACTCATACGTTTAAGAATGTTGTGATAAAACACATTCCTTTGAATGTTCACCATGAAAATTAATTTTAAATTTATGAAAATAAGAGCCAACAGTAGTGGCACACAGCTCTAATCCCAGCAACCAGGCCAGGGCAGGGGAATCTCTGTGATTTTGAGACCAAACTAGTCTACACAAGTTCCAGGACAGCCAATGCTATATAGAGAGACCCTGTATCGAAAACAAAAATGTGAATGAATGAATGAATAAAAATAAGAAAGACAAGTTGGGGCATCATTTGGAAATAATAGAGGTTCATTTTAATATTTTTAGAAGAGCTACTATTTCCAAACATTAAAAAACATGAAAGTTTTACTTTAAACCAAATAGTATGTTGAATCCTAGAATCAAAGTGGAGATGATCTGGAATGAAAGCCTAGAGCTTTCTACTTCCTTGGCCATCTCACCAGGAAAGCAGCCTCTGGGGCCCAGGAGGAGAGGATGACAGATACATTTCCCACTGTTGTCTAAAATGCAGCTCTGTGAAGCTCTACTTTGAAGGAAAGGCTGTGCAATAGAGTTGCAGGAAATAAGAGATAGCACTAGGCCCCACTGCTTATAAGTTCCACTGTAACTTTCCCCTGCACTCTGGATTCTTTAGATGTTTAAAGTTTTATGCATACAGTTTAAGACCTGTAGTTTTTTCCCATCAACTTTGCATGTCATCCCTGAAATCATACATGCAAGGAACATTATACAGACTTAGAAGATTATGTTTAGGGATATGTGTGAATATACATTTGAATAAATACTTCTAATAGCTATACATGAATTTGAATTTGAGAAAGGGGTCTATATGGGAGGCTTGGAGTGAGAAAAAGGAAGTGTGAAATTGTAATTATATAATAATCTCAAAAATAAAGTAAACATATTTTTTTAAAGAAAAAAGTATTTTACCATTGTTGACTTAGTTTTCTGTCCTGCCCGGTTCCCACAGTCATTAAGTCCCAAAGAAATCACAAAGAGGTCTACATTAACTATAAACTGATTGGCCCATTAGCTCAGGCTTCTTATTAACTCTATAACTTATATTAGCCCATTATTCTTGGCTATGTTAGCCACATGGCTTGGTACTTTTTTCCGTGAGGCAGTTACATCTTGCTTGCTCTATGGCTGGGTCAGGACTGCAGAATAAGCTTTCCTCTTTCCAGAATTCTCCTGTTCTCATCACCCCACCTCTACTTCCTGCCTGGTTGTCCCGCCTATAGTTCCTTCCTGGCTACTGGCTAATCAGTGTTTATTTAAATATAATTGACAGGATACAGACCATCGTCCCACAGCATACCACCTTAACATCTCTAGCTGAGAAACAAAGCTTCCTGCCCATGAACCTCCAGGGAACACACTCAATGTTTAGCAGTTGTCCTTCAAGGCGCTATTATCTGTCACAGTTCATCTTGGCAAATTTCATCACAACCTAAAACCCTCTCCTCAGACAACGTTATCTCAGAAGCCATGTGTTACGCAGCCAGTCGCATGCCAACTTTGGCTTTATGTTTACAAGTGATTCCAGACATAAGGAAGAAAGCTCACGTAAACTACAAATTCAATTTCATCATAGGCAAAGGGAAAATAATCACAAAGCTAACAGTTTTCATTGGTAAGTAATTTTACCAATATGACTGTCCAGAGCAAAAAAAAAAAAAATCCACAGCATATGACACGTAAAGCATTTGGACGCCAAAGAGACTCTTGAGTCATCACTACCCCGTATTGTTGTCTCTCTACAGGTGAGCTTCATTTGTTGGCTTCTCATTTCTCGCGGTAGGATTTGCTTCCGTACCCAGATAGCATCTACTTATCAGAGCTTAAAGGAAAAAAAATATTTTTAAAGGAAATAAAAAGTCAGGAAGCTTCATTTCTCCTTTCCTAACTCTTCTGTAGAGCCATGAACTAATAACACCTCTAACTGGACTGAGGAAACACTCATTACCCACCAGAGTTACACACTCGATTGGGCCCAGCGGGTCCTAGAGACTATGGGAGATTTGCCAAGCTTTCTTCTGGAGGACAGAATAATGGAAACTAAAAGTAATTTTTTTTATTTCATTCATGCAGAGAAATGTTCCCTCTCTTTCTAAACCACAGGAACTTGAGAAATTGAAGAAAAACAAGAGAAGATAAAATGCCAAGCCAGTTTATGTAGCGGTTGGAAGGCTGTGTATGTAAAGCACGGGATTCGGAATCCTTACTTAGAGAAATAAATGTTAGCATTGTGACATGATTCACACTGAAACTGGAAAAGGAAAAATTTAAGTAGTGAGAAGAAATCGCAGACAGACCCTAGTGTTAACCAAAGCTATCAGACCCTTCCTTGATGCTTCACACTGAGGGGCCACTATCAGATATGAAATGGTGCCAAATTCTACATGTATACTAGAGACAATAGCACTATTCCATTCTAAGTTAGTTTCATATTCTATACACTTATTAGGCTGTAGAACAAAAGAAATGTTTCAATATTATATTAAGAGATGTTTATAGATATTTAAGTAAATATATTTGTTTTATTATTAACAGGAAGTCCTGGGGACTGAATACCCTAACATACTATCTTCTGAGAAGAAAATGGACTATATAAGAACCCTTGGCCCCCTGTGGCCTATATTTTATAGTATTAAAAAGTACTGTAAAATCAATCAAAGGAAGGAATCTATCAATAGTTCTGACCTGCTTTGAAGTCAATGAACTATAACAATGACCAGATATTTTTAAAGATGCAATACTGGCTCTCAGAGCTTGGCAGTAACCAACATCTGTTCACTTGGACTACAGGACCACTCAGTAAGAAAGAAATAATATCTGGTGCTAGAAACTTATTCAACTACTTGGGGCTGGTGAGGTCGTGGGTCTTGGCGGAGAACTGACTGTTCCCTGTTTACTAGACCAGCGTCTTTCTAGCTACATTCTAAAGCTTATCACTGTACCCACAGATAAATGTAGCTCACTTTCAAAAAACCCATTCGTTACTGATAACTGAAACCATTACCAGAAACCACAATCAGTCATAATATACAGACCATCCAATTGTGTGATTCCCAGTCCCAATGGGCATATCCACAATATAACTACTGTACCTAAGGGTCAGAGGTCATCTTAGAAGAGGAGAACAAAAAGATTGAAAGAGACAGAGGAATACAAAGTCTGCTGTGAGGTTGTGTTTCCTGGAAATGATAGGAAGATTCATCCATAATACTTCAACAAGACATCAGAAATAATAATATAAATATACTTGCTGGCAAAAAAGGGAGAAATCTCTTGGGTTCCTACACATTGACAAAGAGTTACAAGCAACTAATGTCTACTAAGGGAAGGGGAGAATTAGCATCTCCCAGACATGAGGCCCCAAACTGGTTCTCCAAAACAAAGTGATGAGCCCTGAAATCATATCTACACAAGTCATATGAGATTCATCAGGTTGTATTTGTGTAGTTATATCTATATACATATACAACAATTATAATAAAAGAAGCTATCAATTTGAGAGGGAGTGAGGGGGAACATGGAGGGTTTGGAGAGAAGACAGGGAAGAGAGATGTTTTCATAGTTGAAATTTTCAAAAATTAAGAAAAATTTGGAAATTCCAAAGAGTTATATATATGAAGTACAAGAGAGTTATAGAAAGATGAAAGAGTGGAAGAAAGAGGAGGAAAAATCATATGAAGTCTCAAATGGTTTAGAATTGTGTGGGAGAGAAATGATTGCATTTGTCATCGCTCAGATTATTATATGTGTGCCTATTTCCTTCTCAAAATGTATCAGTCTGGACAAAAGTGAACAGTTACATAATTGGGGCCACAAAGTAAGATCAACAGCTACAATTCATAGTGGAGATGTGCTGTTTAGTTCTTTCTTCTTCCTTGAAACTATCCTTCCAACTTTTAATTTAATTGTTTTTGAACTTCACGCATAAGTATTGCATGTACATCCCTCCCTTCTCCTCCAACTCCTCCATTTGTCCTCAAATCCCTCTAAAATTCTGACCTTAAATTTTAATCTTCACTTTTTTACTTTCATAATTTATTATGGAGCATATGTGTCTTCAGGATTTCTATTCCATTCTCAAATATTATAAATGTATTCATATATTTTATACTTCTAATCCATTTTTTTGCTAAAGCTTTTGAATTGCCACCATTATAAAGAATTGGCATAAGCCATTAACATTTTCACAATCTTTGATAAGCTTTGCCAGTCTCCTCTCCCTGTTCTTCACGTCACCCTCATTCTTCCCTTTGGTGAGATTTACCCTATTATCAACTTACCAATTTATCTTCCATGAGATATTGTGGTTTTCATCTTTGGAGATGAGAAAGTCTTCACGTTGACTGTCTACAAGAAGATGTTACTAGATATAACATTCTCAGCTAAGAATTTATTTCCTTCAGTGCTTGGAGAGCATTAGTGCCCCCTTCCCCAGCCCTTTCCTTCTTATCTAAAAGGGACAGTTTGTCTAGCAACTGATTTTGTGAAGGTCTTAGCTCCTTCTTGTCTTAGTTACTTTTTCCATTGCTGTGATAAAATATCCCAACAAAAAAATACATTGATGAGAAAAGGAGTGTTTTTTGCTCACAGTTAATGTACATATGCATTATTGTTCTTTTGGGTGTCACTTTTATAATATCATTATTAATAAAATTTCATTTGCCATCTTTTATGTAAAATAATCATGATCATTAATTCTTCAAGAGTTCAACTACCTTTCTAGTTCCAGACACTGTAATAACCAATACAATTTAAATAATAAAGGAAAAATAGTTATCAGAAATGCAGTTAGTTTACTAAGTATGAGAGAAGGTGCAGGCTAGATGGAACTTCTGAAAGAGAGAGACTGTGGAGGTAAAGAAGCCTACCTCTTTACAGTGTGTTCCCAAGACAGATGACATTACTGCTGTCCTGTGTCCTCTGCGTGTATGAGACAGCAGAGCAGAACTTAGAATTCAGAAAAGCAGCACCTTCCCTTCTCCCTTGGACCCATGGCAACGATGTTATCCTTGCTTTGCTGGACTTCTCTCTTCAAACTGTTGAGCTGCAGTTGTGCTACATGGATTCCCTTCTCTATGTTACCATGTTTGGTCATCATGTTTGTTCAGTTAAGACTGATATCACACTGGAAGAAACTGAGCTTTCACCAAGTTAAAGAGAAATCACTCCCTGGGAGCAAAAGTACATGCCATTCTTTCATGCTGAGGGCAAATGGCAGCCAAATGACACACTGCGCTCTCTTTACTATTGTTGCAGTTAGATGTGTTTCAGGTGATAATGAATATCAGACTTAGCTAAAGCACAGCAGTAGTCCCTGCAAGCAGGAGTCCTCTTTCTATTAATAGATGTATGTCTTCACATCCTTTCCCACTATGCCTTGTTCACCATCATTTTCTCCAAGAATGAAGACGTTTATTCTTATTTAGACTTATTTTAATTAACAAGATTTATTTCCTCATTGATAGTTTATGTGTAATTAATCTTTGGACAGAACTGAGAACAAAATATTGGATGAACCACTAAATCATGAGCCCTGTGAGCGCCCCAATCCAGCCTGGACTTGCTAATGGGAAACAGTTAAACCCAAGATGCTGCAGACAGCCTGAGACGCTGCCTCAGAGACACTGGCAGAGACCTTCCTTGGGGCACTTCAGATCTCTGAACACACATGCAAAGAGTCTAGGAGTTCTTGTCACAGATTAATACAGCATTCCCATTTGCAAACCCTGGAGGGGGCACTCCTGTGGTTCAAGGTGCATTTATAGAAAAACCTGAAATAGAAAATTACATTAAAAGTGCAACATGGAATTGCTCACCAAAAAATGAAATATTAATAAAGCCTGGACTAGGAAATTTAATTTTTTACAAATATTGCTTAAGTGATAATTAAATAAGTATTAGTATTACAAAATTCTGTTTATGTCATTTCTCAATCTATTTCTATAATACTTCCTACATATATTTTTGCTGATAATTCTTGGATTACTTCTTCTCTATGAAAATTCTGCAGTATCATTTAAGTAGGAAAAAAAGGCCTCTCTACCACATAATCAAATAGCATTTTATCTCATGAAAATTTTGAATGAGTATCATGAGAAACACATCTCTTATGACACCGCTGTGTCTGAATTATTAGGACATTCCACAAACTAGCTTCCACTTGATTCTGTTAATATCTGACATAAGAAGACACATTTGCACTAGAAAGTGGCATCTAGCCCTACATTTGTGTGTGTGTGTGTGTGTGTGTGTGTGTTGTGTTGTGTAATGGCATCTGTCTCAATCATTGCTTAGAAGTCATGCCTCTCTCAGGATGGTTGAGTTACATAACGAGTCAACAAGCATCCTCTCTCCTGGAAGACCTATTATCATTCTTCAGAACACTGGTGGTAAACACCAGGCTACACCCTAAGCTTCCTGTTTTCTCCTGAGTACACAAGCAGTTTCTGTTTGGGGACCTTTATGTTGGAATTCAGATCCTTTAACTTCTTTATTGATATTTCTGGCTTCTTAAATATTTCTCCAAATCCTTCCCAAGTTGAGAAGTCCAGCAATGAGTAAAGAGCCTTTCCATGCCCGATGTTACTGCATCATATAGCAGGAGACACCTCTTGTCTACATCCATATCAAAGAAAGCATTTTCAACAATTACCAAAAACAACTAACACTTTTAGGAACTATTTACTTTCAGGACTCTCTTCAAATTAAAATTGTAAAAGGGGAAAAAGTATACTATTTTTTAATGTGTATGCACTATATGAGCACCTGGTACTGAAAGAAGCCAGAAGAAGGTACGGCAACCTTGGAGCTTGAGTAACACCTGTAGTTGTGAGCTACAGGTGGATGCTAAGAACTGAGCCCAGGTCTTCTGCAATGGTATCAAGTGCTCTTAGCCACTGAGCCATTTCTCCAGCTCCTAAAAATACATTTACCAAGTTAATAAAATTTTTGGTCTGTGAACTCAGCTGAAACAAGTTCATGGATTATTGGCCTTATAATAAACCTCATATTATAGATTATATATATCACTGTTGGCAAGAAATCTTGGGATTGCAATGACAATATAGAAAAAAACAATACTCCTCAAACTATGGAATAACCATGCATGACTAACAGCCTTTTCTTCCTTTTCTCAAATTCCCTGGGTGGTTTTGTAACCTTAAACCATGATACATTTGAAACAAAGGACATGCTTAATGCTCACATGGGATAACTGAATGCCATATTCTCTAACAAGCTGAGTGAGAAATGAAAAAATGAAGGAAAAAAAAACCATTTCTTACTTATGAGTTTCCTCCAAGCAGAGCGAGAAAATAAATGTAATAGACTTCAAGCCTTGGTGAACACTATCTTACCCCAGATTGCTCAGGACCAAATCAAATGGGCCATCTATTTCTGATAGTTTCTCTTTCTTATGCCCCAGCAAACTGAACAGAATTCTGCAGTATCATAAAGGATCCCTCTAGCCTCAAACAGATCCTTTCATAAAGGTCAGGTCTACATACTTCCCAAAATAGCCTATGCAAGACAAAGGAGGGATAGAATGTGGGGTAGTAGATCTTCTCTTAAGTAAGCTGCTCAGAAAGTCTCTGTTAGCTAGAATTTCCCAGTTAACTGGAGGGTAAGCATATCATCCCTACAGGAGACCTGACACTTAGGATCATTGCCGTAGGACCATGGCTCTACCTTCTTTTGAACATAAAGATTTTCTCCCATGCCTAGAGCTTCCTCTTCAACATTTTATATCCAGAAACTTTACTTTCTTCTCCATAATGGAATCCCTGAGAGATGAACAGAACTGATTAGCCAAGAAGTTCCCTTCAGTTTTTCCGCCATGTTTTACATTGTAAAAGTAACACTTTTCATGGTGTTTAATTTAAAGTTTTCTATGAAATATTTTTATATATCCCCTGGATGTTTTGGGATGGCTGAGGGAGGAGGCATTTTCTATGTCCCCTTTCCTGCAGGGAAAAACATTGTTCCAAGATGAATGATTTCAATTTATTGCCTTAGTAAATAGGATGGAAAGAACATAATTGAATTACCATTTAGTGTTTAGGGTTTAATTGTGCTTCAAGCTTTGTATGATAAAGTCGATCTCCAATGTACAGCATTATTATTATAAATTCACAAGATAAGCCAACTTGACTGGAAGGTACAGCACTAAGTGTGGATGTGCCTCAAGGTAACTCTCTGCTATTCTTTAAGCAGGGACTCAATTACCATTTTGTTCCATATTCAAACAGTAAAGAACTTAGTTAGGTGCAGTATCATAATATAGCGTGTTGCTGTTGACTTTCCTGTGTCACATCTACCAGTCCTGAGGAAAGAGGATCTTTGCTCTCCCATCACTATTTCAGAGCATCCCTGTGTGTGGAGACATGCAACCATTCCCCCACAGTGGCGATTGCTCAGGCTCTGCATATTGCTGTCATAACTCTCACGTGCTCTTGGCAATTAATTCCCTCATGCAATATTCATGCCTTAGTGACCTTCTACAGCATGACCTCCACGCTCACCTCTCCCGAGGCAAATACCATGCTAACACCTGAGTTCTGACTTCCAATTTTAGGAGATATTGAGTTCGGGGAGGGAAAAATAGAATAGACATGAAGTGTTTTATTTTTGTTTCACCTTTTCATGGTCCCTTTGGGTTTTTACCTTGAAAATAATTAAGAGAGGACACTGGGTGAAATTGTACCATGTCATCCAAATGATAATCTGCTTTACTTTTGACTGGAGGGGCCTGGGCTTCTGAAATGCTAACAATTTGGTTAGATATTTAAATAGTAATCATAGTGTTTTTAAATGCACCCTTCCCTTGATTTCTTTGCCAATGTGTGCATGGAGCTACAGTCATAGAATAAGATTGACAAAGTGGGAAATAAGTCTTAAAACAAAAATCTGTTTGTAGAAACAAGAAAAGTTAACTCTGGATATAAAATAGACAACGTCTTTTAAAGAAAATAGTTGGGGAAGACAGATGACCCTGCAACCCAACAAAAGGTTTATCATTCATTACTACATAAAAGGGACCATAGTGAATAATATCCACTATCCCTCTGTCTGCAGATGAGAAACTAAAATGTGTTCATAGCTTCACACAGAGGGAGCAAGGCAGCAGTGGGTATCCCCTTCCTGTAAGGAACTGCGGCAGGGAATTAGGGAATGAAATTAGGAAATACTCACCTCTGCTTCACTATTATGAAACTCACCTTTAACAATAACTGCAGTCAGTTAAAACCTGATGCTTCTTAGAAGAAAAAAATTGACACAGTAGCACTCAACGAGTTCAGTCAAGCCTGTTATTAAGAAAGTATTGCAGTGGTTCCCAAGACAATAAACAGTAAAAGCAAAGAGAGACATGGAAGGAAACGAAGAGTAAGTGTACACTATTAAGGACCCAGTGTGAATCTGAGACTAGTAGCCATTGAGAAAGCAAATAACAGCAAATGTTGGGCAAAGGGGGATCTTTCAATGCCGCTGGCAAAAATGTAAACTAGGGCAGACACTATGGAAATTACTGTGCGGCTTCTCAGAAAAATGAAAATGAATCTTCCATTTCTGCGAGTGGTACCGTCCCAGGGTAATCATCCAAAGGACTCCAAGTCAGCGTACTACAGAGACACCCACCAGCGCAGCCTTGCTAACTGCAGCACGGTTCACGTTAGCTAAAATGTGGGCCCAACATAGACGCCCAATTACAAAGGAGGGGATAGAAAAAATGTGAAATATATATGCAGTGGAATTTTTCAATCACAAAGAAGAATGAATTCATGCCATCTGAAGGAAACAACTTTAGATTGTCATTTAACCAGATGAAGCCAATTTTAGAGAGACAAATATCATGTTTTTTCTCCTTTGTGGTTTCTATATTTTAAATATATATATCCTGCTGTTTGTAACTGAGAAACTTATGCAAAAAAATGCCCCAAAACCAGTTCAAATATGCCATCTCTTTAGCTGCTTTGACTCTTTAGAGTGTGTTTATTCTTTCTCCTAGGGATGTATGCATGCAATGAAAGTAGAAGTCCAGGAGTTCCAGAGAGACAGAGGAGAATAACAAACAGTAAAGAGATGAGAAGAGGGGAGAAGGAGGGATATTGAAGGAATATGTTTAACACAATATATGTTTACCTGTATGAAACAATAAAAACAAACTTTTTTATAAATCTACCTACTAAACAAGGTAGAAGCTTGGTTTTTCCAAAGACCTTTCACACTAGGTCCTTTCTAGTGTGAGTGAATAAGAGTGGGTGTGCCAGTCCCTATGGCTACAAGTAAAGTACACAAGTTGCCAGGGGAACTTCTTTGCTTCAGGTACTGTAATGAATGGGCAAAGAGGAGCGCAGACCATTACAACAAGCAAAGGCTTCACCCTGTTAAACCAAGGACTAGAGAGAGGGTCCATAGGAGACTCTAAAAGAACCAAAGCAACTGTAGAGATGGTATATCTGAACTGGTTTTTGAGCATTCTTGCATACGGTTCTTAGTTATAAACGACAGGAATTTCATTTTTAGCACATTGAATTTATCAGGAGAATGATACTGGATTGCCTGGGAGTCTTTGCATCTAGAAACAACACTGCAAATTCACCATTAACTAACCCTAAGGAAGATGCACCTGTTCCCAGACTCCATTCAACCACAAGACCACAGGAGCTGGTTAATGGCTTCCTCCCAGGACTGTATGGAGTTACCACCAGCACCAGAGTAGTTCTGTGCTGCAGCCACGGCTCTGAAGCTTTAGCATTTAATTCTATGGTAAGAGCATATCTGACCAGGAGGGGCTGGGTCCTACAAGAGGACTGAGAAACCGTCTGAAGATTTGAGATTCAACATAGGATTCACATGGAGAATAGTTCAAGAATTGTGAAAAGAATGTGGCATTTCTACATATCAAAATAGTCCACGTGGGACGTGCAAAAAGACATGCCTGGGAATCAGCAAGAGGGGATGATGACAAGAGCAGAGGCCCTGGAAGCGAAAAGCCTAGGATCTAGAACCAGCTTTTGCTTCAGTCTCATTACAAGAGGAACTCAACAAGAAGCTGCCAGTTAGCCACTGGTGAGAGCTAGAATTTTGTTATGACTAACATTAGTATCCTGGATTACAAAGCCCTGGTACCTTGGATGCTCTGCTGACAGGGCTGTTCTCACACAACAAAGACCGATGCACAAGCATTGCAAATGTAAACCCCTCCTTCTGCTACACCTCAGAACCTACCGTACTTACATCTATGAAGACAAATACCCCGAGAATTAGAAATAAGTAGTCTCTTCTGCCTTTTCATCTAAAGATTGTCTAAGTGCTTTGAATCCATTGAGTGGAACCCTATGCCATATAAACACAGGGCTTTTATTGCTACAACAAAAAGCATTATAAAGCAACTTTCTATAAAATCTAAACAATGCAAGCACAGTAGATGTCTGTTGTTCAGTGTCCCATACTTTGTTGCAAACTACTCTTCCTTTATAGGAGCTGCCAGAGGGGGTGCGCATTCCTATCTACACATCTGTCCTTCTGCCCAACAGGAAACAAGCCAAGAGACAAAATAAGAGAACAGATCTTTCTAGACAGTTTGGTTTCATCAATGCAACTCCAAAGCCAGGCTTGCTAGAGCCGTCCACTACTTTAATAATCACTAAATCAACAATTTTACACCATGTCAAACCTAACAGCACTTTGGGGACCAGTATGGCTTAGTAATTAGTGTGCTCACTCTTGTCGGGTTTTTAACGTTTTAGATATGGCTTATAGAGTCCACTGAAGTTCTGTTTCATCAATAAGTTGTTGCCCATAAATTTAAGAAGCACTATTCAATCCTCATTATGGTTTCTTGGAGTTTCATCCTCAGTTACCCAAACAGAAACTCCTCAATTTACTGAACCAGGTATTTTCCCCCTGTAACCCATCACAAATTTCTCTCTAAGGCAAACTTTATCAACCTATTCACCTTAGCTCATAACCAATAGACACCTATTCAGGAGATTTGATTTTTCTATATTTTCCTTTCATATTGATGACATGATAGACTTTTAAATAAGTCACCAAGACAGTCAGAATCATAAGAAAAAGAAGACTCACTGTCCTGCTAACAGTGTCTAGTATTTGTTCTGTTTTGCTGATTACTAAGAAACAATAGTAGGCATGTCTTCTCTCTCTCTCTCTCTCTCTCTGTGTGTGTGTGTGTGTGTGTGTGTGTGTGTGTGTGATTGACAATGAGGTCAAATCCAGAACTTGACATATATCTGGCTTGATCCACTTTTAATAACTGACCAACATGAATAAAACCGAGAAAGATGTCAGATTATAGAAAATAAACGTATACTACACCAAAATAGGAATATGCTACAACTTGGGCAAACCAGTCTCTGGAACTTTTTTTTAAGAATTCTAGTAAGACCATACAGGACAAATCTTTGGGAAATAATAAAACCATTTCAAAGAAAATGTCAAAAAAGATACAGTGTATACTTTTCAGTAAACAAAATTTCATATTTTTAAAGGAAGAAATATGATTAACAAAGAAAACAACTTCATCTCATCCTGCCCTAGATTAATACTTGCTTACTCATAGAGATAGTTGACATCATAGGATAGCTGGGGGAGCCTATAAGAGACACCCACAGAAATCCTCTCATGTGACCCTGGTATCAGGTAACTAGGAATCTAAGCTCAGCATCTTCTTCAATGTTACATGGCGAATTAACTAGGGAATCAGGTCTCTAGTCCTCCGACTGCTCACTCTGACATCTGACACTCAAACTGATGTTTTACCATTATTCATTACATAAAAACCAAGTGTCTTGGACAGTTGCAAGTCCTCAACTCCTCCTCCTATACAATCTCACCAAATTTCTATTTTAGTTTCCCTTATTTTACAAATATTTTAATCACAACTTGCTTGTCATGTTCCAGTGAGGGATCTTTAGGAAAAGCAAGACTGCAATGTGCCTACCGGGAGAGAACACTACAAAAACTCCCTACTTTAGAAGTAAATAAATCTAGAGTCTTTTTTGACCTTGAAGGGAAATTTAAAGCTTTACTCATTATCCGTCCTGGACCACCAATGTTCTCTATGCCCAACATTGTATCTTCAAAGAGCATGGAAATGCCCCATGCCTTTCCTGCTTGTCATGAATATCTTTCCTATATTATGTGTTGTTGTCTAACTATTCTCTGTCTTATCTGAATACACAAGGCTTAATCGACACAAAGTCTCCTGCTTCATGGGATTTATTGAGACTGAGTCCCTGGAGAAGATCAACTTCATGTTCACTACAAGAGTCTGCATACCCTTGGCACCATGTCTGACATGACTAAGAAAATGAATATGTGTACAATTGTTATTACAGGATGGGTGGAGCCTAGAAACTGAACAAATGTTATATCACCGTTTGAGGAAAAATATAGATGAGTAGGTAGGCAGCATAGAAAAGAAAAAGGTATGATGAGTGGATAATAAGGTCCAGATGGTAGCTTAGTAAGCAAAAATGTTTGCAATATCTCCCTAATTACCAAGTTGCTTCAGTTAGTCTTAAAAGCAGTTTTTATACAAATAAAGCACAGGTGTAAAACTTAATAGGATTAGTAAGACTTTTTAAAGGTTCCTATGCCTTTATCAGGAAATTCATTTCTATGCTTGTACCAGGAAGTATATTTCTATACTTGTATCAGGAATTCCATTTTATTCTTTAGATTCAGCCACTTTTCTTTTTTTATATAAATTTACCTAGCACAGATCTGTTTTTATTCAACAAAGTAAAAACCACATTGCTTAAGACACCACAGACTTTGGCTGCAGCTCAATCTCAAACCGACCTGGAAACTTCTTTCCTGCTGGCTAGATTTCACAGTGCTGGAAAGAGAATAGAGGCAGCTAGGAGAGAAAAGACATCAGTGATCTTACCCAGCACTGCACCCAGCATGCTACAATAACAACCTGCCGGGAGAACTGAAACCACTGGGACCACAGTGGTATAACAGTTGTGAGCTAACTCACTGCTTTCTGATTGGACTTGAGGCTTTTTCCACAGGAGGGATTAACTTGCCTGGTACTGTAACCCTGGTCAGAAGTCCATAGGTGGGAGGTCATAGGCTCTGGGATAGACCCTACTATCTATTGTTTGGCTAAATGATCATTCTGTCAAATTGCCTCCGAAATATTTATGTTTATACCCATAGACTTGGGATGCTCTTAACTTTGGCCAGAGAAGCTTATTTTTTGAGGCAGGCAGCAATAAAGGAAGATTTAATATTTTAACAAATCATGAGTTAAGAAGCTATAGAGAAGGTCCAGCAGATATGAGCATAAACTGCTCTTCCAGAGTATCAGAGTTCATTTCCCAGCACCGACATGTTGGTTCACAACAGCTTGTATTTCCAATAGTCAGTCAGTCTCTCTCTCTCTCTCTCTCTCTCTCTCTCTCTCTCTCTCTCTCTCTCTCTCNCTCTCTCTCTCTCTCTCTCTCTCTCTCTCTCTCTCTCTCTCTCTCTCTCTCTCTCTCTCTCTCACACACACACACACACACACACAAACATGTGTGGCCTCTCTTTGTCCTATAAAATGCTTTTGAAAAGATCGTGTATTGCAGATGGAGATTGAATGCAATAGGATGTCAATAGGACAAATAAACATTCTAGGAATAATGAGCAATGGTTTTCAGCTTTGCATTAATACAGGATTGACAGCAGCCAACATGGTTCAGGGTCTTTAAGTTATCTTTGTCCCCAGGAATCATTTCTTTGGATAACAGATTTAGAATTGCCTCCCTCGTCAGAAAATACTATATGAATCTACTTGGAGAATTTTACAAAGAAAATAGAGAAAATGCCTCCATGCCCTATAAAACTTTTATTCGCTGAATTTGACCCAAGTTTTAAAATTGCCCCTTATACACCATATCAATAAACACTAGCTTGTATCTTATCTCTTGTAGAATGAAATACATAATTTTACTGAAGCTCAGCTACAGAACAGATAACACCTGTCCCTAATGGCTGCTATAATAACTAAACAAGAGAACACATCTTGTGGAAGTCAAACCACCAAAGAAGTGCCTGGCACAAGCAACATCCTTTGTGGCTGTGTCACAGTGACCTTTAACTGTCTGCTAGACACAGTCTACAGTCCCATTGCAAGAGTGTCTCCAGTCAAGGATGCACCCAGATCAGATTGGCCTGCGGGCACGTCTGTAGTGGGCTGTCCTAACTGATAATTGATGTAGGGGGGCCTAGCCTGCTGTAGGCAATGCTGTTGCCGTGGCTGGTGGTCCTGGGCTGTATGAGAAGGGCTGGCTAAGCATGAGCCTTTGAATAAGAGAGAAGCATCATAAGTGGGTTCTGCTTTAAGCTCCCGCTTGAGTTCCTGTCCAGATTTCCCCCACTGAGGGACTGCCACCTGGAAGTATAATCCAGATAAATCCTTCACTTCCATAAGAAGCTTTTGGTCCAAGAATTTTATGCCCAAAAGAAAGAAAACTGGAGTGGCCTGTTATTGATGAATTTGGCATCACTGTCTTCTTTACATACCACCCCTCCTCCTAACTTTCTATAGTATCATAAATCACTAACTACCAGGCCCAATGTCAGGCAAACCAGCCTAAAGAAAATGACAGAGAAGCCAGAAACTGGAGATTTTACGCAATAACTTTCAATAATCATGTTTTTAAAGCAGTAGCCATGAGTCTAAATTCTACCAACTCTTCAGTAAAGTGGTAAAATGATTTCTGTTTCCCATCAGGATTATGTTGATTTTCAAAAAAAAAAAACTCATTTAAAAACCTGTCCTCATAATTGTGTTGAAGTAAACGGTTTAAAATTTTAATGCTTCCCTCCTGGTGTGTTAGCTACACTTTAGCACCAAGGGCAAATCTGGACGTCTCTCTAGGATCCCATCTGTTCCCTCGGGGCTTATATTAAGCCATAATCTACTTACTCTATGTGGGGAAATGTTCCTATTACATTAAACTGAAATGTTGCATATTTTGGTGTCCTGTTTTTCTGGGTAATAACTTAATCACTGATAAAACTCAACTTCAGGAATAGGTATTTGGAGTTATAAGTTGTGAAAATGGTCTGGTCATGAAGATCAGTCAAAGCCTCATCTCAGTCAGGAAAGAGTCGTGGTCTAAAAAACTGACACATGAAGGAATCAGAAAACAGAGGCTCTGATGGGCAGTAGTGCCTAGCAACAATCAAGAATCAGGATTATGCAAATATAAGTCAAATGCAAGAAGTCAGATACTTGAGGGAAAAGTTAGAGAGTATGAGAGACTGTCAGGCATGCCAGATAAGGCATCTGATGCCAGAAGGTCCTTCCATGAATAACAAGAATAGCCCGGTGTATGCATTTGACACAGCTGTCCAGCAAAAGCTTCCAAAATTGCAAAGACACTAATTAACAAGGACCTTTGGCCAAATAACCAGGTCCTGCTGGTTATAACATACAAGAGGTGACAATAATATTAGGTTCTCCCCTAAGGCCTCTGATATAACCAGCCATGGGTTTGGGGTTCAATTAACAATACCAGGCATGGGTTCTGTTTTGTAGAGTTGACTTTAAATCATGTAAAAAGTAGCTGATTGTTTCTAGAACATTCATGGCACTATTGCCCTGGTGGGCAATCTTTCCAAACCAATTATTACTGTAGTTTGCAGAGCTCACTGATAGGTAAGACTTACAATTAGTTTTCTTCCCCAGATTGGTGCATAGAACCTTCCAGCAATATAAGAACTAGCCTGTTGAGAAGAGCTTTAAAATCAGTTCCAGCTTGTTTTCTTTAAGTCCTATGACTTTTGTGTGTGGTGTCTTCAGTAATAGAGTCTTTACATAAGTTTCTTCCATGTAACCAAGAGCAATGGCTATAGGGTCTAACGTTTGGAGGAGGACTCTATAAAACCCCACTGATGAATGACTAGAAAAGAGGTAACCCATACCTATAATCTGTGGTGTCTAAGAGAGGCATTGTCCTCCATTCTAGGGTAACTCTACTTATGGTCCATACATATTTGAATATGTGTGTGTGCATGTGTGTGTGTGTGTGTGTGTGTGTTTTAGGAAGCTTCTACAGTAGTAAAATTCCATAGTGCTCCTTCAGAGGACTTCAGTATTAGTTATCTCTTAGCTTTCTTCTCTGCTTTTCCACTCCCGCCCCATTTTACCCTTCCTGTTTCTTTATCAGTTTCCCTTCTTCATATCACTTACGCTCTGTTTCTCCTCCCAAGGGAAAATTTCCCATGATACTCACTGCTTGGCTGACCTTTGAGTACTCCAGCTTCGACACGTGTGCCCAAAGATTTAAAGTTAGCATCTACATCTGGGAGAGTACAGAGTAATAACCTACCCTGGAAGTCCTTACCTTTAGTTCTCCTATCAAGCCTCTTCAGAGAAACTTCCTTTTACAGTTAGTGGTTGATTAATACAAAAACTGACAACTGCTCCATATGCTGAGAACAGCCGGGATGCTCAACTCCTAATAGGACAGCTATACAACATTCCCTCCTCTAAGAGGCCCAGGGATCACTGTGGGAAAAGGAGCAAAAAACTGTTAGGGACAGAAAGAAGTAATGGATGTCCGCGATGAAACAGTATCTGCTGGACAGGGCAGGGCTTTTGCTCTCGTGGGCTGTGCAGTCATGGCTGTGACCGTATGCACAAAACCTGTACATGATCAATATATCAAATTGATATCGTGATCACAGGGGAGGAATTCATGAAGTCCTAGATGAGAAACACTGAGCAATAGATATCGGCTGGGGAAGGAAAGTCTGTTTTCTTCAGGAGTAGGGTCCCTGAGAGGCTACCAACGGAAATAAAACTTCTGCTAAGCTCCTCTGTCTGTATCTGCCACTTCGAAATCGCCACTTGTCTCCTGACACTATTCACCAAGTAAAACCTAAGTATGGTGATGAATGAGACTCAGCTCTGGTTTCTAAGAGTGCTTGGATTTATGAAAACATTGTTTTATATAAATGAAGATTCGACGCTAAGCTCCAACACATGCAGAAAACTTTAGGGCTTCAAAATTCAGTTTCCATTTGGAGCCAGAAATTTAACAATATTTAAACACCACATTAAAAAAAAGCCCATGCAGTGAAAACTTAGTATATTATTTGCATTTTAATAAACAAAGCTTGCCTGAAGAGCAGAGAGTAAAACAGTCCCACTGGTCCGCCTTACAGACCAGGCAGTGGTAATGCATGCCTTTAATCCTGGTAGCCACACTAGTTTATCGTAGAAACTGGGTGGTGCATGCGTTTAATCCCAGTGGTGCAAGCCTTTAATCCCAGCCCTAGAGAGGAATATAAAATTAAGCTCTCGCACACAGTCTCACTCTGAGATTCCTGGAGGCAGGATCGCCATTTTGGACTGAGGTGGAGTTAAGAGCCAGTGACTGGCTGTTTTGCTTTTCTGATGAACCCCAATTTCTGTCTCTGTATTTTTATTAATCGTGCTGCAGAGTAAGATTTCTGATTTTAATACAACTGAGGCATGGGGAGGGAAACCCAGCACGTTTTAGTGGCAGAGCTGTCAGAGAAGTGCTAGCCAAGCACTTGGGACTCGAAACAGTCTTTTACCATTCTCCATTACTCTCAATTTGCTTGTGTTTATTTGTAAATGATTGCTTTTATCATGAGAGCAATTAAATGCTTCTTTCTCCACCAGCTTTTTTCTCCCATCATTTACCTGACATTCTCTCCACCTGATTTATTTTCAGCATGTAGGAAGGAAGATTTTCCCAAGCAAAGGTGAGTTTAAACCTAGCCAGTTGCCAGCCTCTGGTTTATTCCTAATCAACTGAGATGAAAAGAATCAAGGGTTATTGTTATTGAGCTTTTCAAAGTCCTCTGCTTGCATTATGTTACCAAGGATTCGGCAAAAGGAATGTGTTTCATCCTTCTGAGATGACAATGAGACAGATGACAGGCATCAAGAAAGTCATCACCTGGCTTCAGGCAGAAGCCGGGCTTGAGGGTGTTTTCCAAATCCCTTACTAAATAAAGCAGCAATATTGGAGGAACATATTAGAAAATGGCATTACTAGAAGGTTCAGAGTCCATACCCTATGTGAGTAATATCCTTGTATAGATGCTAAGCAACCGAGTATGTGTGAGAACCTCAGCATTAAGATAAAATGAGTTTGCTTCTCTGTAATGAGGTAACCAAAGGGAACTTATTACCATTGCTGTTCTCATTCATACAGCCAGGAAACAGGTTATGATCCTGTGGAGGTGAGGGAAAAAATGAGTCTGTAAGAATCTCATATGCTTCATAAAGTAACACTCTAACAGCAGAACAAAGGGAAAAGAAAATGCCGCCTGTGGTGGTGTTCGCCTGCAATCTCAGTGTGGCAGGGCTTGAGGTAGGTCAGGAACAAATTTGTAGTCATTTGGGCCTAAATAACAAGACATTGTCCAAAAAAATAAGCAAAATGGAGAAATGGGAGATGGCGTAGACAAAGAATAAATCCACTGAAAATCATAGACCAGCTTCTTCAAGGAAGAAAGAAATGATAGGTCTAAGAACATTGTTAAGTAAGAGAACACTTGCCTGACTGTGTAAGACCCTGAGGTTGATCTGCAGGGCTGGGTATTTGTTTGTTTTTGTTTTGATTTTGTTGTTGTTGTTTGTTTTGTCTTTTTTTAATTTTAAATAAACACTGAGAATTTGACCAAAGTTTCTTGAGAAAGAAAAGAGTTATCTATTCCTAATCCCATTTCTCTTTCTTTCACATCCGCCTTTCTAGTTTGCAGATTGAACATTTTGTAGAAGAAACACCTCTTTTAGAAACCATAACCAGGGTCACCCTTGACCTATGCCTTCCTAACTCCTTGGCAGTCTCTTTGCCGGTCCCTGTCCCCAACCCCAACAGACTCCTCCCACTCAGATGAGGCCAAACCAGTCAGAACCAGGGTAAATCACACTAGCCAAGAATGACCATCCTCCCTGAGGAACTGGAACTGCTCCCTGCCTGGATCCCTCCTTTCCTGCAGTCCAAGCCTTCCCACCTTATTGTTGGCCCTACTGCTGAGTCGTACCCCCAACCCCAGAGGACTGGCTCCATTCAGAAGCAGGTCATAGCAGTCAGAACAGGATCAACAGGCACACCAGTTTTACCAGCATTCAACTGCTCAGGTGCAGCCACACCAGTCAGAAGAACTGAGACTCAGCAAATTTACCTCAGCAAATGCAATTAATTTAGGAAACGAAGATGAACGTCTTGGGGATCAAGGCAGCTGAAGAACAGAGCAACAAAAGAGAGAAGAAACTGCAGAGATCTGAAAAGATTTTTGCACTGTGAAATAGTGATGGGCACCTGTGGGGGCAAATACACAGCACTGAAGCCCCACCCAGATGGACCAGGAGCAGCATCTGGCTTCCACAAGCACGCCACACGGCTTCAAAGTCACAGGAATTAGCGATAATATAATAAAGAAGTCTATTTTCAGTAGTAGAAATTGCCATCTTTAGAGTGAGCACCTAACTTCTTAAAAGCGAGGCACAAGCACAATGGGAAGAGACCATCTCCAAGCAAAACAACCTGCATTTCAGAACAAGCTCCAAGGATACTGATAAAAATATAGAAACATCCAGCACCCAACATGGTAAAAAATCACATCTGGCATCCCAACACATGTGCAAAGAAGGAAAATAAACCCATAATGAAGAAAGAAATCAATTAATCACAACCGCACAGAGCTGAAATAAATCTTAAAGTCTGGAGGCAAGGCAATGGGAACAGCTGTTTTAGCTATTCCCCATATGCTGGATGCCATGTATAAAAGCAGAAGGTATTTCTAAAGACCCAAATTGTTCTTCTAGAATTAAAACCTCAACTGTACAGCATAAAAAAATACTCTATTAAAAAAAAAGCATTTAAAACCTGAAGAAGAACAGCGAATTGGACGACGGCATAGCAACAGAAACCATTTGTATGAATTGCCAAAATCCAAAGATGAGGACAAGGAGGAGGAAATGGAAACAGGAGGAAGAGGAGGGAAAAGGGAAGAGAGAAGGAGAAGAGGAGGAGGCGGAGAGAGCATCCAGGATCATAATATACAAGTAAGAAAGTCTGCAAAGAGAGGGACGATATCTGAAGATTAAAAAACAAAACATTTCTACAAGTGATAAAGACTATAAATTTATAGAGTCAAAAACCACAGGAACTTTTTACTTGCAGAAAATTATACTAAGGCACATTATAGCCAAATGACTCAAAACCAAGAATAAAATATAAACCATAAAAGCAGACAAAAAATATTCAGTTTATAATACGAAGGTAGTTGATTCAAAAGGGCATAAAAATCCGGGACATGAAGAGCATTTAAAACAGGTGCTAAAAATATAACACAAACACTGATAGAAATGCAAAGAGAAAGGAATCCATATTTAACAAGGGGAGATGAAGGGGCTAGGGAGAGGGATTACACAGGTATCTGAGGATCCTCCCAGGGCTTGTGCTTTTGCTCAATGTTAGAACTGGGATTATAATAATTTGCTTACTTCAGAATTTACTAAATTCTACATCGCCAATGCCAGTTATTATACATCAACTACACTGCAATAAAGCTGCTGAATCTCAAAGACAAAAGGAAGGAAGAATTGATGGTACATGTAAAAGTTAGACAAAGACAGCATCTGTGTGGTGATATTTCATTTGTTTGTTAATAAATAAAGCTTGCCTGAAAATCAGAACACAAAACAGTCACACTAGTCAGCCATACAGGCCAGGCAGTGGTGACGCACACCTTTAATCCCAGCAACCACACTAGTCGGTCATAGAGACAGGGCGGTGGTGATGTACAGCTTTAATCCCAAGACTAGAGAGGAATATAAAATGGAATAAGGCAGGCACTTGTTCTCTTTCAGTCTGAAGATTTCATAGAGGTAAAACTCTCTAGTGACTTGGCTGCTTTGCTTTTCTGATCTTCAAGCAAGCATTATTTATCAAAATAAAAATGAAATACCACTACACATCAGAGCGCACCATCTCTCTCTACACAGACGCAGTAACTCTTCCCTGCCCTTTGTCCCACCTAGTACCCGTCGCCTGCAGTATATTCATTCTATGTGCAATTTTGTTTTACTTTGAAGTCTTATTCAGCTGGTGACCCCTCATCTCAGATTGTAGCAGGAGAAAGGAGGCCTCCTCCTCTACCATAGTTTTGGGGTAACTCTCTTTGGCACCAGGAAATATAGACAGACAGTGGGAGGAGTTTCTAAACCCTGATTGTCACAGTCCAGTCATGTGAAGTCTTTTGTTTCAGGCAATATTTAGGTAACATGGGAAGAGAGAAGCTCACAGAATCCTCAGCATTTTAAAATGTTGTCAGTTCACTTCCCATCAGAAAGTGAAAGTGTGCATAAGGTTATGAAATCATCATAAGATCATGTATATCTTTGCTCTGAATCAATGTGTCTCTGGTTCTCTTTATGTAATAACGAGAAAAGTCGTTGTCAACAAATACCTTCTCCTGTTCTACCCAGTTACACCTAAAGGAAGTCCTTAACATCTTTGTAGGAGGTGATTCATTTGTTAAAACATCACTTAGAGAGGCCAGGAATATAATTCATTCAGAAAAGTGATTCCTCACAAACATGAGGACATACAGTTGATCCTCAGAACAAAGATAAGAATGCCCAGTATGGTGGCATGCTCTTAAGACCCTAGCATGGGGAAGTCAAAACATGAGGACCCAGTGGCTAGCTAATCCATCAATATTGCCCAATTAGTGAGCATCAGGCTATTGAGAGACCTCAGCTCTGAAGAGCTGGATAATATATACGGGGTTGGCACGAGGTTCATTGGAGGCCTCTGCATGCATGTGCACGCATCCACTTGGGCAGAAAGCTACACACATCTGCATAACTATTTAAAATAAGTAAATGAAACATAAAGCACCATCCTTCATCACTCAGAGAAAGGTTAGATCAATCTCTGAAACCAGAAGTTGGAAAAACTGATCATTCCAACAATTCAGAACAACTGTGGGTCCATTTCTCTACCGTGGTTACATAGAAACTGTTGGTCTTTAAAGCATCCTTATGCTGGATTTTGAAGTGACACATATTAACCTCCAATGTGGTCAACACGGATTTTTTTGTCTGTTTGTTTGTTTGGGGGTTTGTTATCATTGTCATTGTTGTTGTTGCTTTAGGGTAAACATCTCCTTAAGTGCTGCTAAAGTGGTAAATTTCTATTGGATAGCCTCACTCCACAGTTGGAAGATTTTTTTAAGGAAAAGAAAAGGAGAACTGTGGCTGTGGTCTGTACTCCAAATGAAGTGGACCTGGTGCCCCTCACTGTCCACCACCCTCCCTGGAATGAGAAAGATATTTCTCAGTTGATAGGTGAGAACCCTATCCACAGACTCATCTTGCTTGGAATCTGTATTATGACTATATAATATATTCAATCACATTTCCGTTTCTGGGAGCAGATGAAAGGTGGAATGCCTGGGTTTCAAAATTAATTCCTTTTATTCCTTTTCAAGACAGTTTCTGCGCTGCAGAAGGGTATCTCGGCTCTCTGCTCATTTCTTATTTATAAGCCAAACTTCCTGTCTGAAGCATCTCCAGTTCTTCCCCAAAGCTAAAAGGTTTCAAAGTAACTGAAGTCTAGATTTTTTTCAAAGTGCCAAGTGATTCACTCCTTAAACTCCCATACTACTTTGAAATTAATTTAAAAAGAAGTCAGTATTCCAAGGTTAACTTCACATACCCACCTCTGCGTCAGAATGGCTGCGAGCTCAATACAGTTATTGAAATAGCATTCTGATTTCAAGCAGTGGAAATCCAGTACAAATCGGCTTATACAAAAGAAGAGAGAAGGAATCAGAGAGACAAGAATAAATGTCGCCTACACACACATGCATGTGTGTGAGCATGTGAGTGAGCATGTGTGTACTGGGCATGTGCTTTATTCATATCTGGTTTTCCCTGGGATTTTTCATCTGTGTTTCTCTACTACACATGTGGTTTTTTTCTGCATGCCTCTATATAACCATAAGTATCTCCAGCTTCATCTGTCCACACAATGACCAGAACAAGAATGCTGTCTCCTAACTTCTAATTTAAAACATACCAGAAAAAGATTTTGATACTCTTCCCAAAGCCTGTGATGTTATCATTTTCTATCTCTGTTCCAAAATCATAGTTTAAATAGAGAGGAAGAGGAAGGAGAAAGGGGAGGGAAAAGTATGGAAAGATGGAGGAGGAGATTAAAGCACCTAAGACTTCTAAGGGAATAGTCAGACACTGGGAAAAACAGTCTAATGAGTAATCTTACATTTCACTTAATACCAACCATATCCTCAAAATACACTAATGGCATTTTCATTTTATACATATCACATTTAAAACAATAACCACTATTGCAAAAGATATGCAAGCTGCAATTAGCAAAGATGTCTTAATTGTATGGTCCAAAAAATAGTTGTAAACTACATACAGTTTTATTTGACAGATCAAAACTTTTCTCCTTGAGCTTTCAAATTTGAAAACTCTATTATTCTACCATGTACAATCATATGTTAGTTAAAATAACCACTTCATAAAATATGGTAGCTTCTTGCTTTCTTAACTATGGATGTGTTGAAGCTCATATTTGCCTTGGAGTCTCTGGCTAATCAGCAATGTTTTTCCAAGTATGGTCCTCTAGAGAACTAGACAGCTTTATTATAATACATTCAAACCATGACAAATCTCATCTATTTTCCAAATTATTAAACTGGGATGTTTTTCCTATTTTTTGTTTTAGTTGTGGAAAGAATGATGCCAGATGAGAGAAGACATTGGGTGACAAGAAAACTAAATTCATATCATATCATCATGTGATCTCTGCCAATGGATCCTTCATCTAATGTAGATTTGGACCTCTTTCTGGAGCCATATCCAGTGAACACCACTACAGCTCCCTGCAAAACCTAGAAGTGATGGATGTTCTCCTTGTATAGACATGCACCTAGACGCCTTGTGAATATGTGGAAGTTATATTAGGAAAAACTAAACATGTTCCCTTATAGACACGTGTGACCACTAATAGCACAAACTATCTTTACATAAAAAGAATATTTGTTATAACCAAAAATACAGAAAATATAAGGAAAACCTTTCATGATATGATGCTATATGGTAGATTTTTATATTTGATAAGATATTTGTATAAAATTAATTTTTTTCCAAAAAGATGATTAGTTGCAAAGTATAATTTAGCCATATTAATATATCACTATTTAATTTCTATTGCTAAATATGTATCTTACTATTTTACAATTACTCACATCTATAAAGGATTTTCCAACATTTATTATTATTTCCAAGAATGGAATTATTAGATAAAAGATGGTAAATTATTTTCAAACTCTTTACATATTATTAAATTACTTGAGAGTAAGGGTACATCAGTCTTCCTCTTAGTAACATCACCTAAGAGTGACTATTTCCCTTCATCTTTGTTATCACTAGAATTGTCATATGGCCAAAATATTTTAATCAAAGTTTTTTAAACAAAAATTTCAAGACAGAAATTGAAACTTAATTCATTTTTTTATTTACTGGCTGGCTTCATCTGCACCATGGCTAGTGTCCCCATAATTGTTACTTATTAAATGCAAGAAAGCAGCTTTATCACCTATTCTTGACCTATACAGAATTTTGGAGTGTCTGCCAGAAGTTTCCATGGTATTATGGAGTGTTAGTTGTGCTTGTTTCCCTATATCAAGAATGAAAAGTATCCTCTGAATCCACACACTAACTCCTTTATGCTCTACATGTTGCAAACTAATGACCTATCCCCTTAGTTCAGGTACCCGAAACTTTCAGTACATGGGTGGCATACAGCCACCCACTTATCCCATTGCCTTCTCCCTCTCACTCTTCTCTGTAAGTCTACTCATTTGACACAACAAGAGATCTACTACCCTATGGAATCTGTTAAAAACAGTATAATGTGTACTTTTTTTCCTGATACCAGTTAAGATCACTGAAGAAAGGGGGATGGTGGCTAATGAGAGTGTTCAAGGGAGAAATAGATAAACTATGATTGTGTATCCATGGTAACCATTCTACCAACCAAGCCCACAAAGAATGTTCACACCTACTTAATACATTCTTGACGTTTCTAGTATGCACTTAAGATACTCATGAAACTTACTTATTTTCAGTCTCACTATAATCACAACAAAGACTCCCAACAGATAAGGCATGAAAGGTGATCTAAGGCCAGACTGTGTATAGCTACCTCCTAGCGCTATGGGCAGAGACTGTATCTAATAAATTTTGACTTCTCCAAATAACTAATGCTGTACTTCATGCACAATAAAGTTTAATGAGATTATGTATTTGCTGAATCAAATCATTTCTACTGAAATTAAATGTGATCAATAAAGGATGAACTTAATTCTATCAGTGAAAATTTATTCTCTACAAAAAGCCAACTTTCATCACACTGTGTGGAGGAATGATTGCATGTATGCAGTTACTGGTCATAAAAATTGGTTCATCATGCTTGAAGAATTTTTATCATGTATTTACTGTACATCATAGGGTCTAGCAAGTTATTTTCTGAAAATTTATTTTACAGATAAATGTATCCACATGCAAAAACAAAAAATGTGCACATAAATATTTGCTGCATTCTCTTTAAAAGAAAATAAAGTCAACAGATATGTTTATTACTAAAAGACTAGTTAAATAATAATTAGACCATATATTTCTAACATAACAGATAATGCAATTTTCTTGGTATGAACCAAAATGTGCAGATAAGCTGAGATCATAAGAGTTGACACCTATAACCCCAGCATTCATTCAGAAGAATTGATACAAGTTCAAGCCTGGGATATATAGCTAAACTTCAGGCCAGCCAAGACTACATAATATGTAAAACAAAAATATATGTGCGTGTGTGTGTATGCACATATAGACAGACACCTAGATAGATATGAAAGTTCTTCAAGAAAAAAAAAAGCAGTATGAGGGATAAAAATAAAGAAAGAATGTATCCTCAGAATAATATTATGTCATGTTGTAAGATAATAAACAAACACTGTTGATGTTTTCTAGAGTAAAACCAATGAAAACTAATCATCAAGGATTTAGATACGGGGGATAGACATTTAATATTCAACTCCCTGCTCAAATTTTTATTCTATGTTAGGTCCTTACATTTCATTAATTTAAAGCATTAGAACAGAAAATAAATTTGTACTATTACAAAAGTAGAAGGGGCCTCAGTGACCATCGCCTCAGAAGGGAGAGACAACAGTTGCCTTATTGTGTGTCCCTGGTCACACAGCTATTTAGTGACAGAATTCCAGCTGAGGCTAAGTTCCTTAAGTAAACTACAAGCTACATGTCATTTCCTGAGCATGTACTGCATACAAGCAGTTAGAAACATTATCCCAAGCACTTCAGATAGAATATCTCGAATTTTTAAGAACCCTTCTAAGAACATGCTGGAAAACTGGTTTTCATTTTTCAGGGCTTTGTAAAAACTGAACAAATTCTCTTCCGAGTGCAAACAACATGAATCGCCAGCTAGTTTACACATATGAACTCTTACCTCTTATTATTTCATAAAGGGAAAACATTTCCATTAATCAATATGAAAAATGAAGAGCTTGCTAATCACCCACTAGTTGGCATGTGTCAGTCCTGGCAAGTTAACTCTAAATGACACAATTCCTTGAGCCCATTTATAATGTGATAGAGTGGTTTTGAAGTTTTACAATGTATGAGTTATCTAGTACATTAGAAAATCAGTATGACTTCTGTGTGCTCCATGTACCTCTTTCTGATTCTGAAGCCAAAATCTCTTTATCAGCATTGACTACTGATGAGCAAACCTTGGCTCACTAAGGGGAAATTAACACTGAAAACACTGTAGAGTTCAAGTAAAATTCTGGGCACACAGAGCTTCTTCTCTTTTGGAAGGAATTTAAAATTCCCCAAACAAAAATCTTAATGTTGCAAACTAATTACTGTGCATCTGCTACAATAATTACTAGATTCAGTAATTCTCAATTCAATTCTTTTAAAATTGGGCTTCACAAAGCTTCCACTGACAGGTATTTTAGTTTCATGACTCAACTTAATTTTTTTTCATCCTCAATTGTATGCTTCCAACTGTATACACGGACAAGACAAGAGACAGGGTCTTCTCAGATGTACAGTTTTCCAGTTCCCAATATCCGGCTCTGGGACCAAGCTAAGCAGATTAGTTTTATTTCTGTGTTAAATTTCTCTTCTGCACAGTATATCACTTCTTAAAAGACGTGTGTGTGCGTGTGTATTTATATCCAAAATTGGGAATCAGATTCCCTGGAGCTGGAGCTTGTGAGCCACCTGACAAGAAAGCTAAGACCTGAATGTCAATCCTTGAAGGAACAGCAAGGACTTTTAACTACAAGGACATCTCTCCAGCCTGAAAATAGCATATTTTAAGTAGGTGCATGCATATACAACTCATTTTTCATGAAAAGTATACAATGTCAGTTGTTTGTCTATTCCAGAACTTGCAGCCTCTGTTGTCACACATGTTATCTTGTTATGTGATCGAAACACTACGCCATCTTCAGTCTAACCATGATCATTTAACGAGTGCAAAAAATAAGAAAGCAATTTCATAGTCTTCTATACTTCTGTGCAGTTACTCCATTCCTTTGTATGTATCCAGACTTCCACCTACTACCATTGCTGGTCTCTGCTTGTGGGGCTTCCTGTGTCTACCATACTGCAAGTCTGCTAGTGGTGGATTTGGTTCAGACTAAAGTAATCTGAAGAAGTCATTATTTCGTTTTCATTTTTTAAAAATATTTCCTTTAGTATGGAATGCCACACTGAGTCTTTTTTTTCTTCACATTGCTTTGATGCTGTGGCTCTTGCATCATCTCACTGATGACATTCTTTCTGGTGACAGTTCTGCGGAGTTCCCTGTCTTTGTCCCTCTATACAGTGTATCTGGTGTCTGCTGGCTTGTTTTCTCTTCAGCTATTATTTTGTGAAATTTGATCATGGATGGCCTTTGAAGAGTTGTCTTTGTTTCTAATTCTAGGACGTTTTTAAGCTTCTTGAATTTATGTGTCTATAGCTTTCATAAATTTTAAAGACTTTTGGCTGTTTTTTATTTAAATTGTTTCTATCCACACCCAATGCTTATTTTGTTCAGGGAATACAACAGTACAAATGTCTTAGCTACTTTCTCATTGCTTCAATAAAATGCCCTGCCAAAACAAATTATGAAGGAAGGATTGGTTTTGGCTTATCTGTTGTTTCAGAGGGATGCAGTTGCCGTGGTCAAGGAGACAGGGCTACAGGCAGGGACACACAGCTGCAGGAGACCAGTAGGACTAGTGTTCCAACATGTGCACCTACGGGGGACATTCTGTATCCAAACTACCGCAGCAAACACTGGACAACTCGAAGTTGTCTCATAAGTCACTGATATTCTTCCATTTCTCTTGTTGTTTTAGTTTGAATAGTTTCTATCTATTGCTGTGTCAAATTCATGCAGGAGGAAGATGTCATGTCTGCGGGTGTAGCTCAGTGATAAATTACTTGCTTACTCTGTGTAAGGCCCTGAATTTGACCTTCATCGTTGCAAATATATATATAATGTTTTATATAATATGTATTTGTATATTTGATATGATATATAATATATGTATATTTGATATAATACGCATGTGTTAATCTAAAATGTGTATAAATATTTTAAAGAGTCTGTCAACAGGCTTACTAGAATATATTGCGTATATGCTGTGTAGTAACAACATTTTTAGAACAAGAATGCTCTGACTACAGGCTAACACGTCAATAAATGACAATGTCATATTGTGATATCAGAAAGGCCGGACTTCCTTGCTTGAAGACTTAGAGTTCTGCAGCTTGGAAGATTAGGTTCAAAACACAAAAAGGTTCCACTAATGTATTAGCTCTGGAAGTTAGATAGATTGTTCTCCCAATATCTCTCTTTTCATATTTCTAACAGAGGAAATGAGACCACCTCATCTCCAAGTTGTGTTTCATGAGTTAACACAAGCAAAGTACCCAATGCCTTCATATAATAAGATCCCCTTACAATGACAGTGTTTCCTGCTCTGTTCATCAGCACATCCTCTTTCAAACAATCTACTAATCAAGTATTTCCAATGGTCTCTACATTTTATTCGTAACACACACGCACACACAATGCCCTGTGAGAAACTCCATAATGTGCAATCAGTTGCCTAACCCACTTTTCTCTTCTCCCAAGTGTCCACTGTCAGCAATTATAGAAAATAGATCCAATATCCATCACGTTTGTTGACTGGGTATCAGAATCTTGAGGGGGAGCATGTTTAGAAAACATAAATAAAGCAGAATAACTATGCCACAGAGTACACGAGAGGAAATGGGGAAAACAGGACCAAGGAGGCTGCACACGGGCGTCGGCATACCAAATGCTCTTTCTTTGCTTTATCCTGGCTGGAAAGAGTTAGTGTACAAGTATTCCACAGTGTCTCTGAAGTTACCACCACTCTACCCATTCAATTTTAAATTTGATTGCTCTGTTGGGGACATTTCAATAATATTTATTACAAAGATATGCTATGAGATCATTGCAGAACATAAATGCCCTCTTTCTAATATTTCATAAATACCTTGATAGCGACACAATCCATTATTCTCCTAAACAAAGATGCTTCCTGTTATAGAGTGCTGTGCTTCATGTTTTTTATGTATATATTCATATTTCACAGAGTTCAGGACCTAGTTTTCACTGACTATAAATGTCCTGATGACAGGGAACGTGCACTATTCATGTTTTCTTCATTGCAAGTGAGCAGCTAGCACACTCAGATAATGGCACACTCAAGGGTACTAGGTACTCTTCGCCATGAAGGGAGCACTGTATTAAATCATTGAACTCTCACAGAAACCAAGCAGCGTATTATTGACATGTCAGCATGGAAGGGCGAAGTAAAGTAACTTGCTCAGGATGACACAGCTGTGAGCAAAAGATCTTCACCTGGAGTGTCCTTAATCAGTGCTCTGCTTCTGAGAGCTTCCTTCTACAGAAATGAACTCCTGAATTACAATCTAGTACAAAAAATTACTAACTTAACCAAATGACATATTACTCAGGAGGAAAAAAAAACTGAGACCCAAGGGAAAAAGTATCTCCTTCAAGGGAATGTAGTTTCTTATTCATTAAGTTAACACAAGTATACAGTGATCAGCATGTTCCTTGTATTGAGCTTAGAGAAAACTAAGAACCTCCCAGAGCCCAGGATATTAGCTTTCCTACACGGACTCTCTCCTCAATGCATGCCAGTAAGGAGAAGTCAGGTGGGAGTTCCGAGCGAAGACTGCAATAACAACAGAAGGGACTTGGAGAAGGTAAAATGAAGGCAGCTGGTAGATCTCAAACAAACAAAGCATTTCTGAAGGGCTGCCTTCATTCTTCATGCGATGGAACGGCTACCAAGGTGTTTCGTCCACAGGGGGAGAGCTTGTTTGGCAGAAAAGGAATTTACATCTCCCCAAATAAACAGAATGTGTAGAAGAGAATGACACAGAAGAAGCGGGGTGCGTAGCTGAACTTCTGATGAGAATGGGAGAGCATGGGGGAAAGAATGGTGAGCTTGAAGTGAGCAGAATCAAAGAATCAAAACCAATCTCATCCGTCATGAGCAGAAACGAATGAGCAGAAACCTACCCACAGTCTCATTGCTTCCCCTTAAGGTGAGATGTTTCAGGCAGTTGACAGCCACCTGTGACAAGAAATGAAACACACCATTTGAGACTCTCAAATTTGATGTGATAACCTACAGCAGCTATTAGACGTACTCCAATTTCAGGGCCACTAGAATGGTCAAGATAACAAGGAGACACTTATGACCAGAGGATGTGAACAAGAAGTCCAGGCCTACAATTGTGTCAAACACACACACACACACACACACACACACACGAATCAGAAAGTGTTCAGGCCTTAAATCTGTTCATTCAGACCACCCCTCACAGCTGCCACCAATACACACGTAAGGTTCTGAGTGCCTTCTGAAGTCAACTGTTCTATACATAAATTCCCCTTAACTTAAGAAAGCAGACCAATGATCATTTCTATGGATTCTGAAGAAAGACGGCGCATGAATACAATGGTCCAAGATAGAAACAGAATTTAGTCACGCTTCCTCTTGCCCAGTACAACTTTCCTGCAACCCAGTACAACTTCTGCAAGCATTTCTACCACACTCATCTCAAACTTCCCAGCATCTTCTTGCCCGTCTTCTCATGGCTAAGAGAAACCTTAGGCATGAAACACATCTACATCAATCCAGAGGAGGGTAGCAGCCTGTCAGAGCACAATATTTGAGACAACATAAGAGTATTTTGCCTCTGCTACAGATCCTTGTAGCCCTGTGTCAAAACGTTTTAGACGCTTTGTGATTTGGAACATGCTTCCTCCCTCAAGGAAAAACTGGTGAACACAAGCTTTGACAGCCACTTTTTCTTCAATATAGCCACGTACCTTTGTACACATACACCCGTGGGTCAATTCATTTCCCAGTTTGATCTCCTCCCTTGCTTTGAAGCCAGCAAGCTCTAAACAAATCCTGTTCTTATTCTGTTTCTTCTAATTTGCCTACTTGTTAAAGCTCTACATTGAAACACAGAATGAAAATTCAGGTTATTTTCTTTCCATGCCTCTTCTTTGGATGGCAGGAAAAGATAAGTTCTTCAGAAATTGTCAACACCCCACTGCTGTTTGGTTTCAGACTGGTGATTCTCTGGGATAAGGTGGGCAGCAGATGTGAGACTGGGTATCTAATCCCGTCTGCATTACCCTTCGGGACGCCATTTTCACTATTGTTATTGCCAGCATGGTTTGTAGTCTTATCTCCTATGGTTTTCTTGGCTGAGGAATTGTTCTCATAAGATGCTGGTAACAGTAACCTTTATGGAAATGAGTATTTCCAGATGAGATACTTCCTTACAGATGCAGGAACCATTAATAGCATAGTGTTCAGGTCTATATATTCACAGATAAGCCATTTAGAAAAGTACTGGGCCCCATTAGAACAAAGGTCAAGGGATTTCATTTAGCCTTCTTATCTCCGTGTTCATAAATCTCTGAGCATCTCCATGTCAGGAACTTTCTCCTCCTCATAGCCTTTAACATGTTGAAAGATTTTTATTTCTTCTGAAACCTTCGAGTATAATCAAGGGAGAAGTACACTATTTGAAAAAATTGTAGTCTAGCCAAAAAGAATCATGTCAAGAAAGTACAGAAGTCTAAAAACCCTGAGGGCAATGGGAAAATGAGTTTTTCAACATCTCTTCCAGACATCAAGCCAGTGTCTACTACATACACACACACACACACACACACACACACACACACACACTCCTCTAGATGTCACAAACATTCTGTCTTGTGTTGAATTAGGAGCGGCAGGGCTGCGTCCCCGGCACCTGGCCGCCCGCATGGCTAGTTTATACCCAGTAATAATTACACGGAAACCGTATTCTTTCAAACACTGCCTGGCCCGGCTAGGTCCAGTTTCTTATTGGCTAGCTCTTACATATTGTTCTAACCCATTTCTAATATTCTGTGTAGCCCATGAGTTGGCTTACCAGAGAGGATCTTAACCTGCGTCTGTCTGGANTGGCTTACCAGAGAGGATCTTAACCTGCGTCTGTCTGGAGCGGGAGAATCATGGCGACTCTTCCTCTAACCTTCTTTCGCCCAGAATTCTCTTCTGTATACTCCGCCTACCTAATTTTCTATCCAATAAAATGGGCCAAGGCAGTTTCTTTATTAGTAAGAAATCATTCCCACATCAGTCTTGCTTCTTTTACTCTCCGCTGGCATCTCTAACTGAAATTTCTGCCTCCTGGGATTGTAGACCAGAGTTCTGGAATTCTGTTCACTTTGTCACAGAGAATTGAAACACACCAACAAGCAGATAGTGCTCTTCTGGTGTAGACTGATCCATGGTCCTACCAGTCACTTAGCTACTAAAGAGCACTGCATCTAGCCAACAGTAAAGCAAATAACAATAATAAATTCAAACATAGCACCATCAATCTGCTTTCCTCAAGCACCCCGCTAAATTATACAGAAATAAAGAAAAAAAGTGGCTACTGTGTCTTGTACCTTACAAGGTGACAATAGACATACAGGGGACATTATCTTCCCCAGCCATAAAGTCACTCTTCTCTAGCCGGAGCTGGGGTCGGACTTCCCTAACTGTGTCTCGAATGAATTCTGACCCAGACACTCTACTGCCATTACAGAGGGCTCGTTGTGAGTTTCTAGTTCTTGCCCACATCTGCAAGCAGCAGTCTTGACTAGAGCAAATAGTGAAGGGTGCAGCTTAAAGCCAAACAAGCCTACAATTAAGTTTCAGCTCCACCCCTCACACAGAGCTAGCTGGCCACTTAACCTCTCGCGGTATGCTTCACTAGTGGCAATACGATTTGAAATGGCACATTCGTGAAGAGCCATACGGAAACCCATTCTTCCTCTAAGTGTTCCCTTTCTCCCCGGCCACTCTTCCTTGTCCTCAGTTCCACTGAACCAACGACTGTCAGTGTGATGCTAATGAAACAAATCTATTATCATTCATCTGAAACTGAACTCATGTATATAAATTGAGGCTGAAGGGAATGCCTTGCCCAAAAACAGACTAATGCAGAAGCCAACACCTTGAGGATATCCTCATCCTAGTCAACTGACAAGTAGGACATGGGTGTGGGCGAAGATACAGGGTGTGGTTGTAATTTGAAACCAGAGTAAAAGTCAGTTTTCTAAATGCTTTTCTGGATTGCAGTGCCGACCAGACTTCAGTATATGTGTGACTCTGTCCAAATGCAGACTTAAAAGACAATTGGTTGGTCCTGGGAAAAGCGTGAGATCCTTCCATTGAGTTCCCAGATGATGTCCAGGCTGCTGATGACCCAGCAGTATGTTGAACAGCCAGCCCTGCAGGACTCTCTAAAAGGCTTTTGTTAATTACTCGATGAATAATTCATCTTCAGTGTACCCAGATTCGCAGAACATGACCAACTCATTCCAGATCCCTGTCTTCCTAGGAGGATGGTTTGCTTGGCCCCAGGCTGAATACAGTCATTTCCATCTGTAGCTTTCCTCAGGAAGGGTCCTGCAATTACCTAGGTTTTATTTATGGTTTTTTTTCAATGCTGAATTCACAGCAAGCTATGTTCAAGAATTAGTTTGCTCTTTCATAGCTGGTAAGGTGAAGGAGAAATCCAAGAACAACCCAAGAATACAGATCTACCATCAAGCTACAGGCATTAACTTACTATGAGGGAACAACTGTTGGTGTGCCCATGCCACACCTGCCTCACTGTTGATTGACATCTTTTGGGGAAAATAGATTTGAACAAGAGAGTATGAAAGACCGCCTCCTGTTGGGGGAAGATGTTTGTTTATTCCCAGCTGTTCTGGCTTGAAATAATCACACAGAAACTACATTATTTGCAATATTGTTTGGCCAATGGCTTAAGTGTATTTCTAGCTAGCTCTGATATCCTAAAGTAACCCATCTCCATTAATCTGTGCATCTCCATGAGGTCATAGCCCACCAGCAAAGTTTCAGCAGGCTCCAGCAGAGGTGTCTGCTGGCTAAATGGCTTCTCTCTGACTCTGCCTTCTTTCTCCCAGAATTCAGTTGAGTTCACCTTCCCCCCTCCAGTTCTATTCTGCCTTGTGAAGACCCAAAGTAGTTTCTTTATTAACCAATGGTAATAAAACATAGTCACAGCATACATCACCTCCCACATCACCCCTACTACTCTTTTTTTAATTCAGCCTTAGATACTGATTATACCAGAGTGGGGGTGGGATAAACGAAAAACATATAGTTATCATTTACTATGTTCTGTGGGGGAGTGTCCTGCATTATATATTAAAACACTCTTAAGATTCTAGGGTCAATGCTATTTAGCTCGTCTTCCAGGTGAGAATCCACCACATCAAGAAGGGTTATCCAAACTGGCTCACACTCCCACAGGAAGAACCGATGGAGCAGGCTTCAGGGTGAATGCATCTAACTGTTGGCATCTCTTGTTTCCAGATGCAGTGCTTTATGGATATGCTGTGTCAGTCAGTGAGCTTGCACAGGTTGAGTGGACTGGCTGATTTATTGACAGATTGGTTGATAATGTTGGCAGGGATCAATATGTCTTTTGGCCAAGTCAACCCACAGCTGACTTTTATTGCTTCAATTTGGCCTATAATTGATGTGACTTTTGCTCTCCAGCCAGTTTGTGAATTAGAAGAACTCAATTTGAGCTCATATTTCACTGGAATCTGCCACTCAAAGCTTTATTAAGAAGGCCTCACTTGTTGAGCTTGGCATAAGACAGGCGTTCTGAGAGAGGAAACAAACTTATTATCATCTTTGAGATACAAATGCATTTGAGTTTTTCTGGTCAGTACATTCCGACTAAAGACCAAGATTAGATATATGATCCAGCAAAGGAAGACAGAACAACTAGAGCTCAGGAATAAAGAGAGCACAAATCCGGATTGTGTTTCCTATGGAAACGTAATGTGCAGTTCTCATTCTCTTCCCCGTCCCTGGCTCTCCTCACCTCTCTCCAGGCACCACCCTCACCTGTACTTTAGTTTCTTTCCTGAAATCTCACATCACCGATGTGCCTGCAACTCTGTGTTGCCGGGATGCTCACTGTGCTTCCAATTCTCCCCGCCCACCACGTGACAGCATCTGGTTCAAACTGTTGAGGAGAAAATGTTGCATTCAGCTCAGTGTCCATTATAATTGAGAGCTGACACGTATGCAAGCATTTACTCAATGATTTCCAGAACCCAAGGTAGCAATGGGACTTGAGGAGATATCTACAACCAAAGGGACATGCCTATAACAAATCCCTGAAACATCTGCCTACCTCTGGGGATGTGAAGAAGGACACTTCAAAGAAATCCCACACTATCTGAGAATTGAGAAATAAATGGTTATTTATTTAGGGGTAGACTCACAAATCAGAATCTTCTGCTTGAACAGAGAACAGAAACCAAGTCCAGCAGCTGGAAAGAGAGTAGACACATGCTATACATCAGCTTATATAGTATAAGAGGCCACGCCCCAGTGGGCAGGTAACCACAAACTGTTAGACTGCCTACAGCAGGGATGAGGGTGAAATAGTCACAGTCTTCAGATTCAAAAGCAGAACAGAAAAGATAAAAGTCCAAAAAAAATAGCCCAGCAAGCATTTCTGTTCTGTGGGGGTTTTTTCCCTCATTTAAATAAACTCTTTTGCTTTGCAACTGTCAGACACAGTCATAGAGCTGATTGAGTGTCAGATGAATGTTCCACGGGTTTCCAGTCCTTTGTCAGGAAAAGGAACAACAATGAAATCAGTATATGATCACCTTTCCCCCTACACTCTGCAATCATGAGGGCCTGCTGTGTGTTAGGCTCTAGAGACGTGTTCTGCGTCCAGCAAAGCTAGTATAATCATATGAGGAAGAGTGGATGCTCCAAAAATTATTCTACCAGAGAAGGGTTCCAAAGCATAGTCATCTGCTTCCTGCCACAGAGAGAGGGTTGCCACTACCCCGAGACTAATCCCAGCCATAGTGTGAAGTCCTATTGGAAAAAGAAGAAAGAAAATGAAAAGAAGAAAAGAGGGAGGGAAGAGTAGGAAGAGAGGGGGAAGGAAGGGGAAAGGAAGGAAAATAGACAGAAGAGGAGAGAAAAAAGAATACTCTACAAACACCAAATCCAACACCAGAGTCTCTAATTTAGAATTTTTTATCACTTCTCTGGTGTTCACATAGCCTGCTACTATCCTGACCTATAAAAAGCCCTCAATTCTCATTCAGCATGTTGAAATGAAATAGAAACAGAAGGCCTCATTACATATAAGGCTGCTCTCAAAAAGGAATGAATTTCTTGAGTTCCGACCTGAGCAGTCTTACATAAAGTTGGAGAGGAACCCTGCAACAGTGTCCTTCTACACGCTCCTGAAAAGGCTGAGCAGACGAGGATGCCATCATCTGAGACACCCGCCTTTCCTGCGCTACTGCATGGTCCTAAACTCACCTGTTACACAGGAGAGGCAAGGGATCTCCTATGGTCTCCCTCCTAAGACCCGGCATTTCGGCTGACCACAAGTCATGTCTCCCTTCCCTTGACTGCTTCTGCCCCGGGACTTAGTTCCTATAGCTAAAGTTTTCCAAAAAGAATGTAGAGAATCAGCTCAGACTTTGCGGAATACCCAAAGAGTAAGAGCATAATTTTTCCAAAAAGCTTACAGCATCAGGTGAGATCTCTGGGGGATGGCTCAGAGAGTAAGATTCATGAAGACCAGAGTTTGGGTACTTAGAACTATGTAAAGATGGACACAGTGTAAACATCTGTAATTCCAGCCCTCCAACAGGTGGAATAAAGAGACAGGAGAGCCTTTGTAAACTCAGGGACCAGCCAGTCCGTCAGCGCTGAGCTCAACGGGAGACTGTCTTCAACAGGGTGGACAATGAGGACAATCCACATGACCCACTGACCTCTACATGCAGGCTGTGGCACATGCATGCCCATTGTCACACACATGAATACACAAGTGTGTCTATGTGTACACATGCACGCATGCAAACACACACACACACACACACATGTTTTTTAAGTACCCAGAAAAGTCTGCCTGGCTGTCTTCTTTTCTTCCTTCCTTCCTTTCTTCCCTTCTTCTCTCCCTTCCCTCCCTCTCCCCTTCTCTCCCTCCTTCCATCCTTTTTCTTCCTGCTTCCTTTTTAATAGCAACAGGCCGCACTTGCATTTAGTACAGTCACCTGAGGTGTGATTGAGAGGAAATCACTGCTTGTCGTTTCCGGCTCTGTGGGAAGCGTCGTGCAGTCAAACTTAACTAAGCCTTTTATTTCCTCCATTTGCTCCTCATCAATTGCAGCCTGTCAGCCCACAGCACAGGCCCCAGCAGAGAACCCTTCGCCCTGGCACTCTGCATAGAGCAATTGCTCCTGCCTAACAGATCAAACCTCCGGGTCATTTTGTTCTTTCTCCATTAGAAGAAGCTCCCTCCCAGAGCGACATGCCAGCCCTGTTTAGGGACTATTTAGAGCAAAGCAAGGTTTTATAATTTCCTGCTTTTGCCTCTCTGTACCTTCCTTACCCACCTCTGCCACCCAGCAGCACCACAGGAAACCCCAGCTTCCTAAGAGAAGCATGCAATTATCCATGTTTCTGACATTTTCTCTCACACTTCGGAGGTTTTTCAGAGTTGTCATTTAGAACTAGCGCCATTAGCGGCTCACAACAGCAATGAGATGAGCACACCCAAGGGTGGGCTGGACTTCAGTATGCCCATGAAGGATGGGGCTTTGAAATCTAAATAAATGAGACTCAACATCAAGACAGTGAAGGAATGCTGAAGCCACTTAATTCCTCACAATGTAGACAAGACAATATCTCTGCATTGAAGCCACTACTAATTGAGTTTTTTCTTTCTTGATACCAAATGCATTCCTAACTGCGTGTGTGTTTGTGATGCTTGCCAAGCATCTATGGGAGTCACTAATATTTGATAATTAGTTCATACTTCCTCTCGTCCTTATGTAACTCTTCAAAATATATTAGGTCGCTCTTGTGGGGGAGGGAACCTCTAATATTGTTCTTCAGATGCGAGTCACCTTGATTTTGCTATTTTCTTATTGTTTGTTTGTGTTAGACAAGAGTCTCCCACGGAAACCCTGGGCTCACTGAAGATTAGACTATTTCAGCCTCCCCAGAGCTGTGATCCCAAACTCACACAAACACATCTGACTCTTCACATGGGTTCTGAGGTCTTTGTACTTTAACAGAGAGCATTTTCCCTTTACGGAGTGTGCTATCTTCCTAATCGAATTATCCGTGTTCAGGATGTTTGAAACCTAGGGATGGATAGAGACTGGATTTGTGCAGCTAAAACCTGTCAGCCTATTTGTCTATCCCCCACCCACTCACAGATCAGATTTTCAGTGAATGAGAGTCAACACCCCATAAAACACGACTGCTCTAGCCGCGCTACTGCATTCTCCATGCCCTGATTCCTCCTCCCACCCTCATTCTTTCAGCCTGCCTGAGTCTCCTCTGTTCTTAAACTTCTAGCCATCTTGGCTAGCTGGACATTAGCAGACTTGAAGGTCTATGATAACAGACACCATTCCCTCCTTATAATCAGCTTTAAACAACACCTCTGATTTCCATGGTAACATGTTAATTTTAAAGGGGAAAATATCACAAGGGCTCCTCCTTAAAAAAACATCTTAAAGTGGGCAAAGTCCAGGTAGCAGGGACTCACTGAGACCCATTATTGGCAGTAATTTCCTCCAAGTAAAGCATAGAGAGCTATTTTATAGATTTATATTTAAGACTTCTGAAAAATATTCTCTAATCTACTCTGTTATGCGATTTTGAGTTAAATGAATGGAACCTGGGGTCTAGCTCTAACCCTAGGTGAAAACATGACATTCTAAAAGACTATAAAACAAAGAAAAGAGAAATATTAGAGAAGTATGAAGGTATGTTTTGTTCCCACTGTAAAGATGAATCCAAACAAGTCCCTCAGTCACCAGGTCAGGAAACACAGCCCACTCGGAAAGTCGTAACTCAAAAATGAAAGAAGTGTGGTGCACCTGAAGGCATCTTTACAAGCTGCAGCTGGTCCTCTGAATGGAAGACATACTTGAATACCACAGAAGCTTCCTCAGTGCAGCTATTAATAGACCCTCGCTGCTAAACATGTCTGCTTTCTGAGTTCAAGCTCAGAATGTGTCACTTTTTCCTTTCTCTCTTTCATCTTCCTTTTCAAACACAAGCCAAAAACATGTGCCTGTTTGCCCTGACATGAGGCATTTTCTCTTCCCTGACACCTTTCACAGACCCACTGCACAGTTAACTGTTCCCAGCCTTCCATCACAGAGCCTGCCTACCTTTTTGACCTCCAACTCAGGAGCATAATTTCCCCCCTTCTCTATTGCCTCCTTCCAGGAGTTGCCAAGATCTCCATCTTAACAACCCTATTGTTCTCCCCTTAAATTCTGAGAAAATTACCCTTCATTTTCTTTCTGAGCCATGCTTAAATTCTTTTATACGGAAGACTAAGGCCCACAACAGAGGGTCTGTGTACTCCAGTAACAGTCACAACAATCACAACCCCACCATCACCCTGAGATACTGTGTGGTGTGAGCAACAAGAGCCAGAAGAGAAAAACACAGTTGTCTCTGTTTGGCAATGGTGATCTGCAGATGAAAAAGCATGCCTCCCCTAGGGAACTCTGAGAAAGGGGGTAATGCTTTTTACCCTTGACAATGAAGAAAACAAAATGAAGGAGGCAGAGCAGATACAGGAACCTGTCCTAACTCTGATGATCATGAGAAAAGAAAAAAAAATGCTAGAAGCAAAGGTCGACCAAAGGTGACCCTAGGCATGATGAAAAGGGAATGTATAAAACAAAGACAAATGCCACAGTGCAGATGGTGGCCCCAGAAGCCCCAGAAACCCCTAGTCAAGGAGAGATTAACCTGTCTCTTAACAAAGGTGTGGACAATTTTACCATTATCTGCCACATACTCCAGTACAGAATGGGCAGGGGAATTATCTGGAGGTTAACCAAATGAGTAATTAGGATGAAAAGACAGTCTACACTTGCCCTTGAGAATTCCTTGGAGAGTCAGGAGCTGTCCTGCAGATGCTTTGTGCTCTTCTGGGTCAAGAGTGACACCTGCTGGCTGGTCGTGGGGAAAACCTAGGATTCATTTTGCTAGACATTTATCTGGGGATATGGCAATACAAATAGCTTCTAGATCAGCATTTCTCAACCTGTGTCACATAACAGATATCCTAAATATCAAATATTTATATTACTATTCATCACAGTAGCAAAATTAGAGTTGGGATGTATCAATGAAATTATAGGAAAGTTGAGAACCACTGTTCTCGATGGACATCGTTATGTTTTAAATAAATACTGGGCATCTTCAAAGTTTGGTCCCCATGTCCAGATTCTGATTCCATGGCTAAAACTGTTTCTAGATCCTAAAAGAACAAAGGAAGTGTCTAGAGGTTAAGTCACCATGATAGGAAGGTGCCATAAAAAGAAGGCTGGGCACAAAGAAGTCTGTCTTGAGGTCAGCATCTGCCTCTTTGTAGACAGAGGACTTTCAGGAGATTGTTTCTTCTGTTTCTTTGCCATCATTATTGTTGACTCTGTTTTCTTTACCTTACCTTCCAGTTTTACATGTTAGAGTAATATATTTTATTATATATTACACGTAGAAGCCATGAAAGTAGGAATGGATCATTATCAGAAAAAGGGGGGGCTACAAAAACTTTCCGGGAAAGTGGGTGGAACACAAATGATATGAACACGGGAAAGGGAGCACTGAAAGTGGAGAGGTTCGAGTGGGAAGGGAGTTAGATGAGTGGATTGTAATTAAAAGTGAGTTTGAATAGATATAACCTACGTGGGTGAAAAATGTTCATCCCAGAAGCCATAGACAGTGATGGTAACAATGATGATGAAGAAGATGATGACTTTTGGCATTTTGTTGTTATTATTATTATTAAAATTCCAGTTGGTATGGGATACTAACTTGTGTGTAGTTAGGGAGAGACCAAAGGCACCCAAAACAATATAGGTTACTGTCATTGCTTTTAGCTGCCCACAGAACATGATAGAAAAACCCATTGCCAAGAGGAGAAAAGTTATCAAGAATCTTACTTTGTTGTAATGTCTGTGAGTCACAGTAAGACCATCTTGGCAAGATTACAACCATGGCATAAATGTTATAAGATTAACCAACCACTTTCTGATTGGATTTGAGGTTCATTTCATAGGGAGGAATTCATATCTGGTACTTTAAATCTAGTCAAGAGCACATAACTGGGGAGGTCATCAGCTCTAGGGGAAACTCAACACCATCATCCCCTATGTAGACACCTGGTATAATGGACTTCTAAATACCCATGTTTATATCCATAGATTGGTGCTACTCTCCTACTTTATAGGAGAAGTGTCTTATTGTCGCAGGTGGAAGTTAATGAAAAGACTCATATCTAGTTAAAGTGCTAAAAAGTGACAGAATATAGACAGTTAATGGTGGCTGGAGAAAAAATGTCACTTTCTTCAGTGGTGTAGCCATGGATAACTTAGTCATACCTCAGTAAATAATCTCCCACCCATCCATGTGCAAACTATTCTAATTGAACACAGTAGTACACACACACACACACACACACACACACACGCGCGCGCACACACACACACACACACTACACACAAAAAGCATAAAACTATGAGAAGGGTTTGTTGGAAAGAAAAGGGGTTCAAGTTGGATGGAAAAGGTAACTGGAGGGATAAATGACTAAAATCTACTATATACATAAATGAAAGTATTAAAGATATACATATATTTAGTGTGTGCTAACAACCATACTTCCAGATATATCTGTATATATAGTTATCTGCTGCCCCTCATGAAGGATACTTCCAAGAACCCTATGGATGCCTGGATCCATAAAAAATACTGAACTCTGTGCATCCTATGGTTTTCCCTCAACACAAATATCCCTGAGAAAGCTTAATTTATAGCTTAAGTAGAACACATGTTTGATAACAATGGCTAATACAAGAGAACAATTTTAGTGATATACTGTAACAAATGTCCTTGAAAACTTGATTTTCTTATTTCTGGAATTTTCCACAGTATTTTCTGACCTCAATTGATTAGTGATAACTGAAATCTCAGAAAGCAAAATCATACTTAAAGAGACTACTTAACAGGCACTGTGGGATGGTAAAAAGACAAGCCTACCAAGAGTCTACTCTAACAAGAAACACAGGTACAACAAAGGGCCTGTGCTTTCAGCCTGAAACTTTCCCCCAGCCTCAGTACTCCCTGAAATTTCCAGATCTCATGTCACTTTCTCAGGACACCTACCCTCTCCCTCACCCCAAACATCTTTCCCCTTGTGATGCTCTGAACACATGTTCTATCATCCTTCATAAGCACAGATGACACCAGACAGGAATCAGGTGTATGAAGAGTTCAACTCTCAGCTCTCCCTCACTGAACGGGATCTCAGGAAAGTCTCCAAACATCACTAAATTATGATATGGCCTTCTGAGATGTGCAGAACACCTACTTTCTAAGGTTTTTATAGGATTCAATAAAAATGGTATATTGAAGAATGATGTGGGACTCCCCTCTGTATGCTGTGAATATCATCGGTTAATAAAGGAACAGCTTTGGGCCTATAGCAGAGCTATAGGGGAACAGAGCTAGGTGGGAAAACTAAATGGAATGTTGGGAAAAAGGAGGTAGAGTCAGAGAGAAACCATTGATCCCCCCAAGACAGAACTTTAGCAGGTAAGCCACAGCCATGTGGTGATACACAGATGAATAGAAATGGGTTAAATTAAGATGTAAGAGTTAGCCAATAAGGGTTAAATTAAGATGTAAGAGTTAGCCAATAAGGGTTAAATTAAGATGTAAGAGTTAGCCAATAAGAAGCTAGAGCTAGTGAGCCAAGCAGTGTTTTAAATAATATAATTTCTGTAAATAATTTCCAAGCTAAGCAGCCAGGAACTAACTAACAGCCTCCTCCTACAAAACACAAAATAATACATATAAGTAACAAATGGGAAGTCTTTGTTTTTGTTATTATTTCTGGAAGTGTTAACATAGTCTGTTCCTCTAGACTATGAACTTCAAGAAAACCTTGTCGTCCTTGTTCATGCCATATCCATCTAAGCTCAGCATCACATCTTGAAACTTGAGGTTTTGTCTGTAAAATATCTAAATAACCACAGTAATAACTTCATAGAAGTCTTAGTCTACTTTCTCTGGGTATAATTATAAAACAACTATATTTCTTTGGTTCATGATCATGTTGGCTAGAAAATTCAAACAACATGACTCCCGCATTTTAATGATATCCTTCTGACTATGTCACAGAGAGCTGACAATCTGGGAACCATGGGAAGAAAGAGGCCAAGCCTATGGGTAACCACACTTCATAACAATTCAGTGACATGGAAATAATTGCAATCCTATGAGAACCAATTAATTCATTTCAAGAGTGGTATCCTATGACCTAACCATGTGCTACCAGGCCCCTTGTTAGAGAGCCATCATTCTCAATATCCTTGCATAAAGATGATGAACCTCAACATGTCTTTGGGTGAGGACAAATACCTTTTTACAGTCATAGGAATAGTATAAAAACTAAAGATGGTAAGTCTTCAGTAACCAGTAATGAATTCAGTCGGCATAAATAAGCACATAGGCAAATACTCAGCTGATATTTCTATTGATATGATTAACATGATATTATATGTTGTACAATTATTAATTGATGATGCTATGTTCTGTTATTATTACTATTAGGCATAAACAAAGTATTCAGTGGTAATTAAATAAAGAGTGTCTTTCCCAGAGAATGATACCTGAACAAATCTTTAAAGGAGGGAAATGATAAACCAGGCAAACTCCATTCACTAACACACCTTTGGTCATTCCCTAGTAAAGTAGAAAATTCTATGTTCTTTACAAATAAAGATAACCCAAGCATCAGGGAAGTTTGGGTACCCAGGAAAGCAGAGATTAAACCAGGATCTCAAACAAGAAAAGAGTCTGAGAGGAGGTAAGCATGGATCAGGAGAAGGAGGAGTTAGCAGTGAGGAGGTGGTGAGGATCAGGGGTAAGAGGAGTTAGCTGAGAGGAAGTGATGTAGATCAGGAGTAGGAAGAGTTAGCTGAGAGGGGGTGGTGTGGATCAGGAGTGGGAAGACTTCATTGGGTTGCGAAGCCAAAGCCACCTTTCACAGAAGCAAGTGAAATGGGAATGCTAAGGAATTTGTTGCATTTAGTCCAGGCTTCAGTGTATGGGCAGAACTGGAAAAAGCAAAGATGGAGAAGTCAGGCGACAGATAATGAAGAGCCCTGCAAGCCTTATTAAGCAAGTGGGTTTCATCCAGTAGACCTTAGAAGTAATTGAAAGATTTCAAAAAGGTGGAAAGGAGTATTATGATCACATTTACATTTGAGATGGCCATTCTGGGACAGCCGGGCAGTAGCTGGAAAATGAATTAAGGGGCTTCTGAAAGAGCCCAGACAGGCAATGGTCACAGCCTGATTGATTGCAGGAGCAGTGATGGGAAAGGCCCGAATAAAATCAAAACATAATCCACAGGATTTAAAAATTCAGTGGATATAGGAAGCACAAAGAACAGACAAGCCATAATTCTATTTCAGTAACCAGGTAGGTCATGGCTCCATCTCACTAACACAAAAATAAAAACAGTGAGTTTGCAAAGGGAAATGGGCCAGCATGGACTTGTATGACTTCACTTGGAGATTCTATGGAACCTCTGGCAATCCTATTCCTTGCCATTAAACAGAATGTCACCATCATGTGCAGGCTCCCTTCAGGCTTATAGTCATCCCAAATCACTGTCTTTTTCATTTTTGCCGAATCACATATGACTCCGGTACTGCCACTGGTTTCCTCTCCTTTCCTGAAGATTCCCAGGACCAAGTTACCTACCTTGCCTAGCTTTGCTTTGGCCTTTAAATCAGACTGTTAGACAAGCAAGTCTCTAGCCAGCAGTTTCATGAATGGAGCTGAAGCTCGGGGAAGAGAGCTGAGCCAGAAGACGACTCTGGAGAGCGATCAGCATAGAGCAGGCATGACGGCAACACTGAGAACAGATGAGCCCACCCAGGAACACTGCTCTGGGTTAGATGATCTGGACACAGATGGAAGCCTAGGAGACAAGAACTATGGGGAGAATTTCAAGGCAGAAGAAAAAGAATTGGCAAATGAAAATAAGAAGTATCCAGAAACATATTGGAAAAGTGTGAGAAACAGAAGGCAGAAGGAATTGAGTAAAGAGTGACCAAGAAGTCAGAAGCCACAGCGATGGGGAGAAAAACCAGGTTAGTCTTCTTTCATTCTTGGCTGGTTACTTAACAATCTTAACTCAAGTCTCAGATGTCTTAAGTACACATGTTCAACCTGTGATCTTTGGGCCACACACATCAGAGTACCTAAGAACACAGCTCAACACGTTTGTTGACTGCAAGTCATACGGTAGCTGAAGATAAAAGAGAAGGGGATGTGAGAAAGGATGTTTTGGAGAGAAACCCATTAGAATGTTCAAATACAGTAAGAGAACAGTTTTAGTCTTGATACCATAGAAACATCTATTTTTATCTGAACACACTTATTAGGCATCTAACTGTGCAAAGGAACAGACTCAGCCATTACTTAAATTTGCAGTGTGCCGTGTTGCCCTAGGTGACTACTCTAGACACTTGAAGGCATAAATTGCGTTTCTGCAAATGGTATTATTAAATATAGATGTCCTGTTTCTCAACTAATTCCACCACCTCCTCCTCAACTCCCATGTGTCACCACATATAGTCTTGTTTTCCTCTCCTGTAATGAAAACCAGTCAAGGTTGTCAAGTGAGCATATGCTATGAGCCAGGCTTTGTGTCAAATGCTTGGTTTAAATTTCTTCTAATCAAATCATGTTCATCCTTTGGGTCTCTAAAGGAGATGTCTACCGAGTGCTTGCTATGGCCCAGGGTTTGGTCTGCACACTTTACATCCCTCTTTCTATTTAACAACTGTAACAAGCAGGGAATGATTCAGTTAAGACTCAGTAAACATAGCAGAGGACTGCAGAAGTAGGCAGGGATTTGTTGATGAGCCTATATTTGATACAACTGGGGAAGCCTGTTGTTATCACATCTGATGCTGGAGTTTAAAGTCCTTAGATGAGGTTGCCGGGAAGGGAAGATGGATATAAAGAGGGGAGAAGAAGGCCAAACTGGAACCCATGATGGACCAGGACCCATGTCAAGTTTTTATTCTCATATTCATGGTATGAGGGTCATTCAGACAAAGACTCTTCCTCTTTGAGTTAAAGAAACACATCTAGTCATAAAAGCTAAGGGAAGACCCAAGGGAGAGTAGTTAAGTTGCTGGACTGATCTCTACCTCCCCCAACCTGGTAACCCAACAGAAAGCTATTATGTGTGAACTATAAAATAGCAGATTTACTTGTACCTTGTTAATCTCACCAGACATTGCAGCAGTGATGCATACACTCTATCAGGAATTCTGGAAAATGCATACAGTTCAGCCCGGTGCAGCTGAAACACAGCAAAGCCCCTGCAGATATTCTTATAGTAGGCATGAGTGTGCACTGCCATCATCAAACTGAGGCTGTGCTTACCTGGGCACCAATCACACTGCAGCCTGTGTTCTGAGTTGTCATATAGTAATAGATTTTTATTCCACTTCAGGAAGTTCCAAAATGATTAGGAAACAATAAAACACTTTGATCTTCTCAACCCCCGGTGAATCCCAATGCAGGGACTAGAGAGAAGATTCGGCAGCGAAGAGCACTTGGCGCTCCTTGCAGAGAACGAGAGGTCTTCCCTTTCTGAACAGAAACGGGAGAAGTGGATTGGATGGCAGGGGGCAGAGGGGAAGTGGGAGCAGGGAATGGAAGGAGAAGAAGTAGGGGAAACTGTAACTGGGATGTAAAATGAATAAATAACCATAATTTTAAAAAATGTAAGAGAGATGTGAGGACTGACAATGAAAATACATTTGTCATGTAATACAAAATAAATTCTTACAAGCAAATTTGTATGTACTTAATTATGCATCTAGAGATCTTTGACTGAACTGTAACTTACGATGTAAATTTTGAAATAAATTTTTATCATGTAAAATTTGGGCAAATTCATGTTTAATATAAAACTACAGGCACAAAACCGAGAGTTCTCAGAGGCGAGAGATTTTCTTCCAGACCAAGAAAACTTGGGGGATACCTGATATTGCTGAATCTTTTTCAGAGGCTGCAATTGGGCCCAGATGTTGCAACTTTGTCTTTTTGCATAATGGAGAAAGGCGGAGATATAGACCAAAGGAGGTAAGTTACGGCCTGTTGTGGACGTGAATCTATACGAAATGAAAAGGAAATGGGCAGCCTTGGTCTTGCCAGGCAGCCCTATTTCGTTGATATGTCAGGAACATTTTAAACATAGCCTTGCAGGTGGTGCATGAGAATAGAAACCAGAAATGTACAGATTAAATTTAGCAGCAGATTGGATCGCATTCACCAAGATGTTTGCCTCGCTGCCTGCTCTCCTCCTCCTCCCCACTCAGGCTGCAGGACACCTAATCAGAGAAGGCAGACTCCTAGTGAATTCAATTAGCCATGGAGCACCTCGTGTGAGTTAATGGATGAGAGAAGTGGAAACAGACGTGACTTCCGCACAGAAGTAGCCCTGAGCGGTGTGGGAAGGACTCCGCGCCAAGCCAGGCGGCACTGCTCCGTCTCTGGGGATCAGATATTTCTTTCTGTGCGACTGTTTAGTACTAACTTTCCTTCCTTCCAACCTGGCAAGACAAAACTAGATTTTCTGCAGGGCTCCTGTAAGTCTTCAGCGCTGAGAGAATACATAGGCATATACACCAGGGTCCTGATCTGCGTGAAGACACAGTTTGCTTCGGATACATGTGCCAGGCATTGTGTTCAGCCCAGCTAATTTTCTTAACGTTGTTACTCTCAAGCACACTCATGAACTGACTTCATGTAACCCAGGACTTATCACCACCAACAACACTTACTGGGTGCTCACTGCTCCCTCATAAGAGGGAGTCCCTTTGGAATTTGAATAGGTGTCTCTCCTCCTCCTTCCTGATACCCACATTCTGAGACATGGTCCCTCATTATCTGTCCACTCAAGTCTGTGCTTATCCCCACTCCTTGTGAAAAATGACTTGTCTCTTTCTACTGAGGCCTCTAATAAGGCTTGTTAATCCCAAACTGAATTAATACCAAAATATTCATAAGAGGAGTATTGGATAAAAAGCACAGTATTGTGGCTCTGTCCCCTGAGTATGAACCGCTGCCTTATTACCTATGGGCTCCATCATGTGACTTTTCCTGGAGAGACAAGAACAAACCTATATTCAACCAGATTCACCAATGACAGACCAAAGAAGTGCTTCCACCCAAGTCCAGAAATGTGAACCAACAAGGTTACTGAGACCACGTACAAAACTGAAGTGAGGGGGTCACTTACGGGACCACAGGTGACTCAAAGGCAGTCATGCCAGCAAAGCCGATCCCAGTGTGAGTGCTAACTCCCAAAAGATTCATTCTTGGAGCTCCCTGACCAATTCCCAGGCAACTCCATCGGAGTTTCTGTCCCATCCCTAACCATTGACTGTTTTATATAAACCTTGTGAGTTTGGTCATTTTCTAAGCTTCCCAGGCTCTGCAAGTTTCCTTAGCTCCCTGAGTCTCATGAGCATCCCTCCTCCCTCAAGGAGGGGATGTTTTCATTTAGAAGAAATAGCCACACAGCCGTCTTGTGTGTATGCTCTTTAGCAAGTACATAAAATTCTCATTACCCTCAGTCTTTAAAATGGATATGCAAACAGTACCCGTCTTATATGATGCCGATGCAATACCAAGTTGTATGTAAAATATTTAGTACATGTACCACATAGTCAGCAGTCACATAAATATTACCAATTTTACTTTTAGGTGAGTTTTAGGAAATGTGCTAGGCAGGAAATAAGACACATTATTCCTAACCCTTAGTAGTTAAAGTTCAACGGAGGGGAGGCGCCCGCGCCGGCAGACGGAGCTGGGAGGCGCCCGCGCCGGCAGACGGAGCTGGGAGGCGCCCGCGCCGGCAGACGGAGCTGGGAGGCGCCCGCGCCGGCAGACGGAGCTGGGAGGCGCCCGCGCCGGCAGACGGAGCTGGGAGGCGCCCGCGCCGGCAGACGGAGCTGGGAGGCGCCCGCGCCGGCAGACGGAGCTGGGAGGCGCCCGCGCCGGCAGACGGAGCTGGGAGGCGCCCGCGCCGGCAGACGGAGCTGGGAGGCGCCCGCGCCGGCAGACGGAGCTGGGAGGCGCCCGCGCCGGCAGACGGAGCTGGGAGGCGCCCGCGCCGGCAGACGGAGCTGGGAGGCGCCCGCGCCGGCAGACGGAGCTGGGAGGCGCCCGCGCCGGCAGACGGAGCTGGGAGGCGCCCGCGCCGGCAGACGGAGCTGGGAGGCGCCCGCGCCGGCAGACGGAGCTGGGAGGCGCCCGCGCCGGCAGACGGAGCTGGGAGGCGCCCGCGCCGGCAGACGGAGCTGGGAGGCGCCCGCGCCGGCAGACGGAGCTGGGAGGCGCCCGCGCCGGCAGACGGAGCTGGGAGGCGCCCGCGCCGGCAGACGGAGCTGGGAGGCGCCCGCGCCGGCAGACGGAGCTGGGAGGCGCCCGCGCCGGCAGACGGAGCTGGGAGGCGCCCGCGCCGGCAGACGGAGCTGGGAGGCGCCCGCAGGCAACGACGGCTGCCGCCGAGACTGGAGGGGACCAGCGCAGCGGCAGAGGTCGCAGGCGGCAGGGACCAGCGGCAACACCGAGAGCAGATCGCCCCACTACAATTAAATCAAAGAGGTAGGCCTTTGGTTGGCGAGGGCCCTGGCAAACGGGGAGCCGGGACCGGTTCCGGAAAACCCTTCTTAGGGGTGAGAGGGTTCTTGGCCCCCAGCAGGAGCCAGGAAACAGAGCGAGGGCAATTAGTAAGAGAAGCCTCTGGCCAGCAGAGAAACCTGATCTGATTTTAAAAGACCAATTAGATAGCATTGAAAGGAGGAGATGGGCAGGCGCCAAGGCAGAACATCACCCATTAATCAGAAAAACAACATGAAAACACCAGATCCCAAAGATCTTACAACAGAAAGATTTGAACACCCTAACACAGAAGAAGTGGAAAAAATTGACTTTATGAAAGCAATAGAATCCCTTAAAAAATATGTAATAAACACCCTTATAGAAATGGATGAGAAGAATAACAAAAAGTTCGAAGAATTAAGTAAATATGTACATGAGACCCTGGGAAACCAAGAAAAAACGATCAAACAGGTAATGGAAACAGTGCAAGAATTGAAAACTGAAAGGGAAGCAAGGAAGAGAACACAAAGGGAAGAACAGCTGGATATGGAAAATCTAGGCCAACGAGCAGAGTCTACAGAAACAAGCATAATCAATAGACTACAAGAGATAGAAGAAAGAATCTCAGATGCTGAGGACACCATAGAGAAAATAAATGCACTGATCAAAGAAAACAGCAAAGCCAACAAATTCTCATCACAAAACATTCAAGAAATATGGGACACAATAAAAAGACCAAACCTAAGAATTATAGGAATAGAAGAAGGAGAAGAATCACAGCTCGAAGGCCCAGAAAATATTTTTAACAAAATTATGGAAGAAAACTTTCCCAACATAAAGAAAGTTATCCCCTTGAATATTCAAGAAGCATACAGAACACCAAACAGACTGGATCAAAGAAAAACTTCCCCTCGCCATATAATAATCAAAACACAAAATAGACAGGTTAAAGAAAGAATATTAAGAGCTGCAAAGGAAAAAGGCCAAGTAACCTATAAAGGTAAACCGATCAGAATTACACCTGACTTCTCTATGGAAACCATGAAAGCCAGAAGGTCCTGGATAGAGGTACTTCAAAAGCTAAGAGACCATGGATGCAAACCCAAACTTCTGTACCCTGCCAAGCTAGTGTTCACTATCAATGGAGAAAACAAGACATTCCAGGATAAGAACAAATTTAAACAATACGTAGCCACAAATCCAGCTCTACAGAAAGTAATAGAAGGAAAATCGCAACCCAAGGAATCCAACAATGCCAACACTGACTACAATAACTCAGGCATCTAGTGAACCTTCACCAGCACAACTCAAAGAAGGGACACACACACAAACTCTACTACCAAAAAAACAATAAGAATAACCGGAGTAAACAACAATTGGTCATTAATATCACTTAATATTAATGGTCTCAATTCACCTATAAAAAGGCACAGGCTAAGAGATTGGATACGAAAACAGGATCCAACATTCTGCTGTTTGCAAGAAACACATCTCAACCACAAAGACAGGCATCTACTCAGAGTAAAAGGTTGGGAAAAGGTCTTTCAAGCAAATGGTCCTAAGAAAAAAGCAGGTGTGGCCGTACTAATTTCCAACAAAACGGACTTCAAACTAAAATCAATCAGAAGAGATCGAGAAGGACACTTTATACTCATAACAGGAACAATTCATCAGGATGACATCTCAATTCTGAATATCTATGCCCCTAATATAAAAGCACCCACTTATATAAAAGAAATATTACTAGAACTCAAGGCAGACATCAAACCACACACACTAATAGTAGGAGACTTCAACACACCTCTCTCTCCAATGGACAGGTCAATCAGACAGAAACCTAATAGAGAATTAAGAGAATTACTGGAGGTAATGAAACAAATGGACTTAACAGACATCTATAGAACACTCCACCCAAATAGGAAAGAATATACCTTCTTCTCTGCAGCTCATGGAACCTTCTCAAAAATTGACCATATACTCGGAAACAAAGGAAGCCTCCACAGATACAAAAGAATATCAGTGTCCACCTGTGTCTTATCAGATCACCACGGATTAAAGTTAGAAGGCAACAACAATGCTGCCCCCAGAAAGCCGACAAACTCATGGAAACTGAACAATCAACTACTGAACCACACCTGGGTGAAGGAAGAAATTAAGAAGGAAATTAAAGTCTTCCTTGAATTTAATGAAAATAAAGAGACAACATACTCAAACCTATGGGACACGATGAAAGCAGTGCTAAGAGGAAAGTTCATAGCACTAAGTGCCCACTTAAAGAAAACGGAGAAAGCATACATTGGGGACTTAACAGCACACCTGAAAGCTTTAGAAAAAAAAGAAGCAGATGTGCCCAGAAGGAGTAGAAGACTGGAAATAATCAAACTGAGGGCAGAAATCAACAAAATAGAAACACAGAAAACAGTCCAAAGAATCAATGAAACAAAAAGTTGGTTCTTGGAGAAAATCAACAAGATAGACAAACCCCTATCCAAACTAATTAAACAACAGAGGGAGAACACGCAAATAAATAAGATCAGAAATGAAAAGGGGGACATAACCACAGACACAGAGGAAATTCAGAGAATCATTAGATCTTACTACAGGAGCCTGTATGCCACAAAACTGGAAAATACAAAAGAAATGGACATCTTTTTAGATAAGTACCATATACCAAAGCTAAACCAAGACCAGGTGAAAGATCTAAATAGACCTGTTAGTCGCGAAGAACTTGAAGCAGTTATCAAAAATCTGCCCTCTAAAAAAAGCCCAGGACCAGATGGTTTCAATGCAGAATTCTACCAGAACTTCCAAGAAGAGCTAATACCTATTCTCCTTAATGTATTTCACAGTATAGAAACAGAAAAGTCATTGCCAAATTCCTTTTATGAAGCTACAGTTACCCTGATACCAAAACCACACAAAGACCCAACCAAGAAAGAGAACTACAGGCCTATCTCACTCATGAATATCGACGCAAAAATTCTTAATAAAATACTGGCAAACCGAATTCAAGAACACATTAGAAAAATTATCCATTATGATCAAGTAGGCTTCATCCCAGAGATGCAGGGCTGGTTCAACATACGCAAATCTATCAATGTAATCCACCATATAAATAAAATGAAAGAAAAAAACCATATGATCATTTCATTAGATGCTGAAAAAGCATTCGACAAAATCCAACACCCCTTTATGATAAAGGTATTGGAGAGACTAGGGATACAAGGGTCATACCTAAATATAATAAAAGCTATTTACAGCAAACCGACAGCTAACATTAAATTAAACGGAGAAAAACTCAAAGCCATCCCACTAAAATCAGGAACAAGACAAGGATGTCCACTCTCTCCATACCTCTTCAATATAGTGCTTGAAGTTCTAGCAATAGCAATAAGACAACATAAGGGGATCAAAGGGATTCGTATTGGAAAGGAAGAAGTTAAGCTTTCGTTATTTGCAGATGATATGATAGTATACATAAGCGACCCCAAAAACTCTACCAAAGAACTCCTACAGCTGATAAACACCTTCAGTAATGTGGCAGGATACAAGATCAACTCGAAAAAATCAGTTGCCTTCCTATACAGTAAGGATAAGGAAACAGAGAGGGAAATCAGAGAAGCATCACCTTTCATGATAGCCACAAAGAGCATAAAATATCTTGGGGTAACCCTGACCAAGGAAGTGAAAGATCTATATGACAAGAACTTTAAGACTTTGAAGAACGAAATAGAAGAAGACACCAGAAAATGGAAGGATCTCCCTTGCTCTTGGATTGGGAGGATCAACATAGTAAAAATGGCAATTCTTCCAAAAGCAATATATAGATTCAATGCAATCCCCATCAAAATCCCATCAAAATTCTTCACAGATCTGGAGAAGACAATAATCAACTTTATATGGAAAAATAAAAAACCCAGGATAGCCAAAACAATCTTATACAATAAAGGAACGTCTGGAGGCATTACCATCCCTGACTTCAAACTCTATTACAGAGCTACAGTATTAAAAACAGCTTGGTATTGGCATAAAAACAGAGAAGTCGACCAATGGAACCGTATAGAAGACCCTGACTTTAATCCACAAACCTATGAGCACCTGATTTTCGATAAAGGAGCTAAAACTATACAATGGAAAAAAGAGAGCATCTTCAACAAATTGTGCTGGCAAAACTGGATTTCAATCTGTACAAAAATGAAAATAGATCCATGTCTGTCACCATGCACAAAACTCAAGTCCAAGTGGATTAAAGACCTCAATATCAGTCTGAACACACTGAACCTGATAGGAGAGAAAGTGGGAACTACACTACAACAAGTGGGCACAGGAGACCGCTTCCTACGTATAACATCAGCAGCACAGACAGTAAGGGCCTCATTGAATAAATGGGACCTCATGAGACTGAGAAGCTTCTGTAAAGCAAAGGACACTGTCGCTAAGACAGAAAGGCAACCCACTGACTGGGAGAAGATCTTCACCAACCCCGCAACTGACAAAGGTCTGATCTCCAAAATATATAAAGAACTTAAGAAACTAGACTGTAAAAGGCTAATCAACCCAATTATAAAATGGGGCACTGAGCTGAACAGAGATCTCTCAACAGAAGAAGTTCAAATGGCCAAAAGACACCTAAGGTCATGCTCAACTTCCTTAGCGATCAGGGAAATGCAAATCAAGACAACTTTAAGATACCATCTTACACCTGTCAGAATGGCTAAAATCAAAAACACCAATGATAGCCTATGCTGGAGAGGTTGTGGAGAAAGGGGTACACTTATCCATTGCTGGTGGGAATGCAAACTTGTACAACCACTCTGGAAAGCAGTGTGGCGGTTTCTCAGAAAATTTGGGATCAACCTACCCATGGACCCAGCAATACCACTCTTGGGAATATACCCAAGAGAGGCCTTATCATGCAACAAAAATATATGCTCTACTATGTTCATAGCAGCATTGTTTGTAATAGCCAGAACCTGGAAACAACCTAGATGCCCCTCAATTGAAGAATGGATGAAGAAAGTATGGAATATATACATATTAGAGTACTACTCAGCAGTAAAAAACAAGGACTTCTTGAAGTTTGCAGGCAAATGGATGGAAATAGAAAACACTATCCTGAGTGAGGTAAGCCAGACCCAAAAAGAGGAACATGGGATGTTCTCACTCATATTTGGTTTCTAGCCATAAATAAAGGACATTGAGCCTACAATTCGGGTTCTTAGAGAAGCTAAAGAAGAAGGAGAACCCAAAGAAAAACATATAGGCATCCTCCTGAATATTAACCTTCATCAGGCGATGAAAGGAGACAGAGACAGAGACCCACATTGGAGCACCGGACTGAAATCTCAAGGTCCAAATCAGGAGCAGAAGGAGAGCGAACATGAGCAAGGAACTCAGGACTGCGAGGGGTGCACCCACACACTGAGACAATGGAGATGCTCTATCGGGAACTCACCAAGGCCAGCTGACCTGGGTCTGAAAAAGCCTGGGTTAAAACCGGTCTCACTGAACATAGCGGACAATGAGGACTACTAAGACATCAAGAACAGTGGCAATGGGTCTTTGATCCTACTGCATGTAGTGGCTTTGTGGGAGCCTAGGCAGTTTGGATGCTCACCTTACGAGACCTGGATGGAGGAGGGTTTTCCTCAGACTTCCCACGGGACGGAGAGCCCTGATTGCTCTTTGGGCTGAAGAGGGAGGGGGAACGTATTGGGGGAGGGGGAGGGAAAGGGGAGGCGGAGGTGGGGAAGAGACTGAAATATTTAGTAAATAAATAAATAAAGAAAAAAAAAAAAAGCAGCAGGGACCTTGTGCCTGCTCTCTCTTGCTTCTAGCTCCTGTTCAGGCTACTAGACTCTGTTTCTGTTTGAGCTCAGAGGAGTGTTGTTTAGGACGGTGATCTGTAAGTTGTCCCCTTAAATAAATAACCTTCTATTATCGGTAAAAAAAAAAAAAAAAAAAAAAAAAGTTCAACGGAGGATGCAGATAAGAAAATTCTAACCCTAAAATCACAAGATGAATGCTGGGTGTGCAGACCACGCATTGCTGTGTAGCCTTTTTCCTGCAATAAGGAATGATATAAATTCTCACCAGGAGCCAAGCTCACTGTGGGAGAGGCGTGAGTGCTGCCTAAAAGATAGAGGACTTGCAAGGTCACCATGACCCATTTCTCATTTTGCAGCAAGCTCAGAGGACATCTGTGACTCTGCCAACATAAAACAAGGATTATAGCCGGTTGCTTTGTGCGACATTTGTTAAACTTACATCTACAAGACTCTCCTTTGACAGCAGCGTTCTTACAGTCTGAACAGACAAACACTTAACAAAAGAACTACAAGTGTGCTGACCATTAGGAAGTGGAGATGTTGGTGTCCAGAAGTGGAAAACTCCTGGAAGAATGAAGTAGGCCTTAGCTCAGAGAAGGAAGGGAGAAGCTTCAAAGCCATGATCATCAAAATAGAGAGGCCTGCCTCAAATATTGTGATCTTTATTGCCCTTGAAATGATGGTGTATGAATGGATTCGGAGCCCTATAAAATGCAGAAGGGGATCAAATGACAGCTCATTCTTACAATTAAAATAAAAAAAAACTTACCAGTAAAAGTAATAGGTGAAATCCTGGTGGTTAGTCACTTTGTTTTTCATATTTGGTGTTGATAATTAAAATACCAGACAGTCTACTAGGTGTGGTACAATCGTAAACCCAGTTGGGTGTAACTTGAATTATCCATAAGAATCTAAAGCATACATGTGAGCACACGCACACTACACTCTGGCTCCTTTCCTCCCTTGCCCTAGAGTTTCTCCTGTCTTTGGCAGCGAGCACTCACTCACTCTCATCTTATGAACGGCCACGTCACAGTGCGTCTTCACTGTGTACATCAAATCAAGAAACTCCTATATAAAACTACCCGTTTGCTTTTCCTCCTGTCCTGAGCAACACGCTGAAATTAAAAGTCTAGTCATATCCTTCTCACGTTCTTTACTGCCTCTTAAAAACTGTAGTCTGGGGCAGTCCCAGCCTCCCGCAGAGCCTGGGAGATTAATGGACCCATCAGGAGATGGGTCAGAGGCAGCCTAGGGAGGCTGCTCTCCATGGTTCCTGAGTTACTGAGAAAACAGCACGAAAGAACTTAATGTTCAAATATCTGAGTAAAATTTAATTAGACCCGGAATGGAAGCTAAATGGGCATAGATGCCCTCACCCTTCGTTCTGTAAGGACAGAGGGACAGAGTGCCCAGAAGAAGTCAAGCACGTCCCCTGACACACAGACTGTCATGTAGGAACATCAAGGCCACAAAGCAGATTCCCAAGCCATATGTCAGGGGAAGAAATCAGCTAGCAAAGGTTTTAGACTCTGATACTACTAAAATTAATTTGAAGCCAAGATTTTCCATTTGCCAGTATGTTCTGAAGCAAGTCATTTAGCATCTCTGAGCCTGGAATTTTCATCTCAAAATAAAAAAGAGAACACCACTTCATAGGGTAATACTAAAGATCAGAAACCACTACATCTTTTGGCACAGATTAAGCTTAGTTCTTTCCTACTTACCCTTTCTTCCAGCCCATCTCCACTCCTTAGTGTCAGCTGCCAGTCTGAAAAACAAAATAAATAAATAAATAATAAATAAATAAATAAACCTTTATGCCAGGGACCTCCAGTGACCACACTGGATACAGACAAGCAATTTTCACTATTCTTACTGCCCCCAGTTTAAAACTGGGGTAGAGAGCTCTAAAAAGATAAAACACAAATGGCTGAGAAATACTTTAAGAAATATTCAACGTCCTTAACCATCAGGGAAATGCAAATTAAATCTACTTTGAGATGTCATCTTGCACCAGTCAGAATGGCCAAGATCAATATAACAAATAACAGCTCATGCTGGCAGGGATGCGAGGAAGGAGACAACGTATTCGTTGCTGGTAGGAGTGCAAACTTGCACCACTGTGGTAATCAGTGTAGCAGTTTCTCAGGAACCTGAGACTTGATCTACCTCAAGACCCAGCTATGCCACTTTTGGGGATATACCCAAAGAGCTCGACATCTTACTACAGAGATACTTGTCCAGTCATGTTCATTATTATTCTATGCATAATAGCCAGAAATTAGAAATATCCCAGATTTCTGATAAGGAAAATGTGGTGTATTTATACAATGAAACATTACCCAGCTTTCGTGAAATGTTCAGTAAACTGATGAAGCTAGAGAAAAAAGCATTCTGAGAGAGGTAATCCAGACCCCAAACGATAAATAACATGTGTTTTCTTTTATATGTAGATGTTGGCCATTAAACCATCAATATGTGTTCTAGAACCTGAATAACCACAGAAGTTAATTGGGTGCACAGTAAAGGACCAGGGAAGAGAACAGAGGAACTCAAGGAGAAATAGAATATATTTCTATGGAAATACTAGGGGGAAACTAAATAGGAGAGTTAAATAGGGCAGATAATGGGAGAAAAGGGGCAAACAAAGGAATATGGGGAAAAGCACTAACACTAAAGGCCACTTAACAAACCATATGGAAATATTCTATTGAAAAATGTTCATAATGGAATCCTAGTGGAGTCACCATGTAATAGGTCAGACAGTGTCTTCACTCGACATCTTATGCCACCAGGTAAAAGATGAAGCGCCACAGCTGGGCAGTGGTGACGCAAACCTTTAATCCCAGCACTTGGGTGGCAGAGGCAGGCGGATCTCTGTAAGTTCAAGGCCAGCCTGGTCTACAAAGTGAGTACCAGGACTCCAAAGCTACACAGAGAAGCCTTGTCTCAAACATCCAAGAAAAAAAAAAAACTCATTTTAAAAAAAGATCCAGTGCCATACATAAATGGGCTACATCTGGCTGAGTCACTGGCCAAAGAAATACTATGGAGCACCCCCTCTCCCCCCAAAAAAATTCCTCCAATGATCCCCCACTCCCTCACATTTGTGATATCTTCTTCAATTATTGTTACATAGATATGAATATATATACAATCTGCTGAGTCTGCTTAGTTCTGTTTGCATGTATATGTATTTATGGCTGACCACTTAGCATTGATGAGAATATCAAGGGACCCACTTCAGATAATAAAAATGAAGTTTTAATTTAAATATGAGTTTCCATGTCAGATGGGGAAATTATAGCCTTTGAGAAAATCAGGAAAACATGTTTAAAACATCAACCCTGCAAACTAGAAAGAAAAGTTGAACCTTTTATTTTTCTATAGTGAACTTTTTCTCATGCCTAAAGAAATAAGATCACCACCACCCAGCTGAGCTAACAGGAAACTAAATCTCTCTCACATGCCCAGCACCTCTGTCACCTTCCCTTGCTCAACTCTTCAAGTAAAGCCAAGTTACATATATTCCTTTCTGCAACTTCAGCCAGCCTCGCCTTCCCCTCAGTCACTGCCCCAGTTGAGGACTCATCGCTGTCCCACTTCTGATCCATCCTCTGATGGATAAGAGGGAACTCGTTGTTACTAAGATGTGTGTGCATGTACGTGTGTGAGCGTGCATGCGGATGTGAACACACATGTGCACATGCACACCTGTGGAAGCCAGAACAGTTTCTAGTTTGATGGATCTATGGACTGAAGTTAACTGCAGTTTCAAGCCACAATATGGGTGCTGGGAACTTAACTCTGGCCCACTCTGGTCCTCTGCAAAAGCAGTATACTCTTTGAGCCACCGAGCCACCTCTCCAAACCCGGAAGGGAGGTTTTCAATATTCCATCTATCTCTGATTCTTTCATATCACTGTCAAGAGTTATTAATATAAGCAAGGCCAGCTGAACTCCTCTCCTAGAACTGAAATACAGAGACTGGGAAATGGGCTCCTCAGATCTTTGCCCAGGAAGGAAAGGCTGTCTGAAGTAAGAGAGGCTAGGGATGGCATTCTGAGAGAAGGGGGGACTGAGCAAAGATGAGCCGAGGGAAGTCCTGGAAGTCTTTGGTTCTCATCCCCGGTGTGATTCCTTAATGTTACCTTTTGTTTTTATCAACTACGGAAACCAGTAAACTGTGCTGAAAGAAAAGGAAAGACAGACAGGCAGAATGGCAGACAGACAAGCAACGGTTTTGCCCAGCTTTTGTTTGTCTCCTCGTTATCTCTAAAGTATGTTTGTGAGCCTGGAAGTGTTAGCCCTTGACATTATGCCTTCTGTCTGCTGTCTCTGTCCTGCTTCACCATTCTCCCTTACTACATTCAGAATTCAGAGCAGGATAGACACTGAGCTGCACGTGACTGTCCTTGGTAATGCCACTGTAAATGTTGTAACCGCTGCAGTGGTTTCACCATGCTCGGCACAGGCCTCTGATGCTCTTCCCTCTGCATGCCGAGCCTCTAATGCAGCTCAACTGGAGCAAACAAGCAGCTTTATAACCCCCTTTGACTTTCTGCTTTCTCCTACCCAGTGAGGGCAAGGAAGAGCCACCTTTGTCTTCTGTCCATAAAGAGCATAGGACCTGGGAACACTCAGCAGGAAGTCGCAAACATTTGCTAAATAAACAAATGCATGAATATACCAAGACATGACAGTTTAGAAATCTTGAAAATTAGACTCTATGACCTTGCTTGAAAAGATCCTCAATGCATACAGAATAGGAATGTTCTTTCCCTTAGTGTGGAAGCCAGCAATATACAGACACTCAACTTACAGGTTACATTTTCTTACGACTGAGCTTATCCCTTTCAAGAGTTGAATATTAGCTTTTAATTGAATCCCCATCTAACTAGTGATTTAATAAATTCAAGGGAATAAACCCTCTTTGCATATCAACAGAGGTGAATGCAATTCAATATTTCTATTTAATTAAGCATTTTTGTGCTCTAATAGTCAAATTGCTGGAGGAGATGTCATTTCCATAAGCTTGCAAACCGAAGAAGCTCAGTAATTTACTTGAATAACTTTTAAGAGCTTCCCACCCCAAGAGAAGAGAGTTTCCTGACACCATCCTAAAAGTCCCCATATTGTACATCACTCCCGTTCAAGGCAATGGCTCAGAGGTGCAAACTTTTTATCATATTTATCCCAATCCCTCATCCCCTAATCCCCTCACCCTCTCATCTCTCGACAGAGGTTTCTGTCCCTCCCAGTTCCGCAGCCCGTCCAGTCCCAAACACACAGAGGTCTATGTTAATTACAACATTGGTTGGCCAATAACTCTAGCGTATTCCTAGCAAATGCTTACATCTTAAATTAGCCCATTTCTATGATTTTATAATTTACTATGAGGTTTGTGGCTTACCAGCAAGGTTCCAGCTAGCAGCTCACATCTTTTTCCTCTGGCAGCTCCATGGCTTCTCCATGACTCTTTCTCCCAGCATTCAATTTAATTTTCCCACCTAGCTCTACTCTTCTAAGTCACTGACCAAAGCAGCTTTATTCATTAACCAATAAAAGCAACACATATACATAAGGATTTCCCACATCACTCAACCATGTAGAGAGGGTCTCCACCTTTTAAAGTTCATGTCAGAAGCCCTGTCCTCCATTAAGCCTGCCTGGAATCAAGAAATACTCATCTAAATTTATCAAAAACCTGCTCGTTTTCATGCTCTAAAGTGTGATAGTTCTGTTAACTCATTTCTGACCTTAACAGAATGAATGAGCCTTGTAATTTACTGAAAAGGGAAAAGCCTGAGTCTTAGAGTCAGGGAAACCTGTGGAGACCATTACGCTTGTTGAATGACATGGAAGTGCCCATTGTCACTCTGGAGTCTAGCATCTCTATTTGTTGAATAGAGATGGTTTTACCTGCCCAGGCTGGCACATGTTGAGTTTCTGCCCAAAGCATTGTTTACACCGTGATGTTTAGAACTAGAAAGCCATTGTACGATCACACCAAAATAAATCACTGATGAACACACTCGATCCTCTTTGGGCAAAATGTGAATCACTGACCCACAGCCACTGCCAGACTATTTATATAAATCAAAGAGAAAAGGATTTTCAAATATGACTCTGTGTGCTGCCGAATTTGACTCTACCAGGTCAGGTTGAGCATAAGTTAGTGGCTTACCCACTGATATTGATAGGAAGCCAGTATTGAAAAATTATAAACAATGCGGCCAGAAGCACCTCCCTAGTCAAATAGATGGCCAGACATGGAGAATTATATAAATACAAACTCCTGGGACACATAAATTGGCCTATAAGAAGGGGAGTAAGAAAAGGGTGCACATACCAAACTGCAAGCACCTGGCAACTTAGGTCTGTCAGAATCAAGCAAGAAAGATTGCCTTTTTGTCTTGTTGAAAGCAATTACCCTACCTCGAGAGTGATGGAAAAGGTAAATGCATTTAGTTGATGCATCCAGGGACTCATATACTGGTTACATTTTTATTGCTGTGATAGAGCGCCATTAACAAGACAACTTAAAAAATAATATGTTTAATTGGATTTGCAATTTCAGAGGGCTAGCTAGAGTTGATAATGGCGAAGTCAAGGCATGGTGGAAGTAAAAGCTAGGAGTTCGTTTACCTTTCAAACTATAAGTAGGAGTCAGAGAGCACACTGGAAATGGTGGGGTATAGCAGGCTTTCTTGGGGCTGCTCACACAAAAAAAATGACACAGACTTATTATTAATTATGAAAGCTCAGCCTATAGCTTAGGCTTGTTTCTAACTAGCTCTTATGACATAACCCATTTCTAGTCGTCTTTGTGCCGCAGGATTCATGGCTTTTACCTCTCCTCCCTCATGCCCTCTCTGTGTCCACCTGGTGACCCCCACCTTTCTTCTTCCCAGAGCTCTCTCTGTGCAAAAGTCCCAGCTATAGCTCCTGGGGTTTAGCTTTTTATTAAATCGATCAAACATATCTTTACACGGTGTAATGAAATATCTCGTAACAATGTGAGTCTTTTAAAGCCTCAAAACCTGCCTCTGTGACATACCACCTCCTAATCCTTCCCAAACATTCCTATCAACTTGGGATCAAGTATTCAAACATATGGGCTCATGGAACTTATTCTCATTCAAACTATCACAACTAGTCTACCTGAACCCATAGCAACCAGTAACAAAAGGGACAAAAAAGCTTTGGAGGTGAGGCTCAGACTGTGATGGTCTGCTTTGCCTCCACCTGCAGTGTTCTCTCTGTTGCAGAGAAAGAACTGAAGCGTAAGAGTTTCAGTGATGTTTGCTAGTATGCATCTGACTTGGACGAGAATGGAGCACTGCCTGGCTCTAAGCTCTGTCCTCAAAGCCTGAAACTCACGACATTCCACACTGAGAGCTTCCGTTTCTTCATTTAGAATAATAGAAAACTCACTATTATGGGAAATAGAAAACAACAAAACCATTAACATGTGGCAGTTGGTATTGTTGTTTAATATTGCTAAATGGTCAATAGTATTATGAGTGGGTACTCTCGGAGATTGGAAAGCCAAATATAAACCTTATCATGATGGCCTACTTAAGACAGGATTGCACCTGGAATTGTTTATCTTTTAGTCTGTATACTGTGATTTTCTCTTCTCCCTCTTTTTTATTGTTTTCTTTTCAATGATTCTTGAAAAAAGTAAGGTGTGTTCCAGATCTGAAATTAATCCGAGATGTATAATCTATGCAAAGCTATAAATATAAGAAATGTAGTGTACATGAGGGAACGTGCCGTCTTTCAACAACAAAGCCTGGGCATTTGCTTTCAAAGTCATATGATACTCTTCTCTGCACAATATTCTCCTCCGTGGAGACACAACTAAGGGCACATTTAGCAAGAGAAGTGGCGTACCCCAAATTGCCATCAGCTGGCAAAGCAGTTAATTCAACCAGGTCCATTGAAATCAAACAAAACTCGCTTTTCTGGTTGAAAGCAACAACCATAGCTAGGGTATGGTCAACAAAGAAAATCAGTGTGGTGCCCAGGCTGTTTCCTGCTTGATGCCTGAGCAGTGGTTTGGTATGGTACTGATGCTGTCTTGTTCACCCTTTGCCTTCACCATGCGGTTCCGTAGACCCCATGGGATTATAGACCACAGTGCTCTGCATAATTCAGAGAACAAGTTCCACATTAGCTTGTCCCTCAAGAAAGCAAACTGGTGTGCTGAGGCAGAGAATCACAAGTTTAAGATCAGCTTTGGGCTTCGTAATGAAGCCCTATCTTGAAGGAAAAAAAAAAAAAACAGCAACTTGGAGCCCAGCCCTCTGATTGATGTCTGACATATGATCATTCCTGTCTTGGAGAATTCTAAAAACAGTTGCACAGTTCAGTAAAAAGACAGGAAAACTGGATCTGGGGAAAGACCATTCCCCAAAATAAAAATGGAGGAAAAATGGATTGCAGAAAAAGTGTAAAGTCCTTCTTTCAGTATTGTTTTATTATTTTCAGCACCCTCTTTGTACCAGACAGGATGTCAGGCTCCCAGGATACAAAGTCAAAATGCTACATGGTCCTTTTTGCAATGCTGAGAGCCTCACTGATTAAAGTGCAGGGTGATTGGATGGAAATCGCACAGCTTGTCAGGAACGTTTGAGACAGAACTCCTAGCATGCACCTTGAAAGACAGGCAAGAGTTTGCCATCAAGAACAAAGCGGGCATAAGGCACAAGTTAGCATGATGTGTCAGGGAAAGTTCAGGCCAATCAGAGAGACTCCCACAATGATTTGAGAATCATTGCTGAAGAATAATGGGTGAGATTTTGTTTCCAGCTAAGTACTGAATTCCTCCTGCCATCCCTGGATCGTTGTTTCTTCCTACACATTTATTAAGGCAGCCTTTCTCCCGGCAGCGGTTCTGAGATTTCTGTTACTTCTGCCTCGTGTAACTTGCTGAGGAGTGAAGATTAATGTATCTCCATCCCATGGCTCCCATTACATGCCAAAATGTGATGACAAGAGCTGCGAAGGATTTTTTTTTCTGAGAAAAGTAACTACCAAAGCCCTTGGCAGAATGTGTTTTATCATCTTGTGTTATTAACAGCAAGAGGAACCGTGGTCTCCACCCTGTAGGCCCTCTCCTCCAGTGCTAGTGAGCCATCTGCAATCAATCAAGGGGGTGGGTGTTTGAGTTCTCGATGGGCACTCTCTGTTGGGTTTCCTCCCTGTGTGAGTAGAGAAGAGATGGTGCATGACGGGGCTATTTATTGAGAGTGTGACTTTTGTACCCTCTCCATGACAAAGCAGCCAGAGTCCACCCTGGGCTCATTTGGGGATTATGATATCCTACCTTCTCAGAGCTCAGCACAGAGGCCTGCATCAACAAGGCCATTTATCTAAGAAAGAGCATCTTCATCAAAGTCCCTCCTTTGGGTTATCTTCATTTTTCATCCCTGATTTCTTCCGTGTCCTCTTAATTTGGAAGTTTTTCCAGTTCACAAACATTACTGCTTCTACAGCCAACAGTGACTTCACAGCTAGAAATCAAAAATGTTTTAGGAGACTGTCTTACCATTAACCAGTACTTTCTTATTTATAAAAGTTTCTTACGTCCATTACTTGGTATCCAAAACACACGGCCTCTCCGTTCATGCAAATCTTGATTTTTTTTCACTGTATTCAATGATCCTAGTAAACTTCAGCCCCTGTGTTAGAACTTTTTGATGGTTCTTTACCTTGGGTCTCAAAGCTAGTTCTGTATGCCTACTAGCAGCTTCCTGCACCAGTTATTTTTCTACTAACTAATGTGATAACAAATAACTCGTCATCTGCCTAATAATATCGGGCTATAGTGGTAGACTGAGACCAGCCCCGCTGTAGGCAGAGAGGCTTCATTCAGTAACTGGTAGAAACAGGTGCAGACCCAGAGCCAAACATTAGGTGGAGCTCAGAGAATCCTATGAAAAAGGGGGAGGAAAGATTCGAGGAGCTAGAAGTGTCAAGGACACCACAAGAAAATCCACAGAATCAGCTAACCTGGACTCCTAGGGGCTGACAGAGACTGAACCGGCAGCCAGGGAGCCTTTATGAGACTCACCTAGGCACTCTTTTTATATATTGTAGTTGTATAATGTGGTCTTACTGGGGTTCTCCTAACAGTGGGAGCAGGGGCTGTCTCTTGACTCTTTTGCTTGCTTTTGGGACCCTATTCTTCATACTGGGTCGCATCGTCCAACTTGAATACGAGGGGAGATGTCTAGTCTTACTGCAACTTGATATGCTATGATTGGTTGATAGCCATGAGAGGCCCGCCCTCTTCTGAATAGAAATGGAGGAGGGGTGAATGGGGGAACAGAGAGGAGGTGGGGAGAGGGACTAGGATGAAAGGAGGGAGGGGAAACTGTGGAGAGGATGTAAAACAACAATAACGATAATAATTTTTAAAACAAATAACCTTCATCTTGGTGCCTTATAACAGCTTAATTCCCAAATGCCTTGCAGGTTGACACAGGTTGGCTGCAGCGGCTCTCTGTCTTATTTTTTTAATCCAGGCTGGAAAAGAGACCTATGGTACATGCCATTCTAGTACAGTTAGGGAAAGAGCAACAACAGATCCAGTGACATTTCTTAATGTTTGTAGGAACATTCCCTAGGTCTTTGTTTTACACAGCATGTCTTTGTTTAGTTATATGGGTTCTTCTACAAAGAATGATAATTTATAGAAAGAATACAAGTTATTATTCATTGCATGTTTCTAATTACAACAAGAAGCATAGGATAGAAACCTTAAGCAGAGGACAAACAGTAGTTAGAGAGTGTCTTGGTTTTTAAAAACACTTAACACCACTAGAATGACATCCTACAAACCCGGGGTGCAGTGGACGACTGGGGTTCTCGCAAAAGAGCTCTCCTGAGTTGGAACTGTTACAAAAGCATAAGGTGCGAGCGAGCACAGGTCCATGTAAGGCTGGTGAGTCTTCAATGTGGACAGTTGCAGACAGCGTTAAACTACCAGCTTCTGAAGCGGACCATGGCCAGTGATGAGTGCACCCCCATTGCTATCAAGCCCGATGGGGTCCAGCATGGTTCTTGTGGGAGAATTCATCAAGCATTCTGAACAGTAAAGGCGCTTTGGCAATTCCAGACATATATACACAGTGGTATATATGTCGTTCTGATTATTGGAATCCCAGCTTTATCTCATGTTTCTCCCATTCCTATTCCTCCCCCTCCCCTGATGCAGGGAGGGGGAAACATCTGGGGAAATGGCTCAGTGGTTAAGAGCACTTTCTGCTCTTCCAGAAGATCTGAATTCAGACCCTGGCACTCGCATGGGTTGGGTCACAGCTGCCTGTGCCTCCAGTTCCTTGGTATACAGTGCCCTCTTCTGGCCACTGTGAGCACCTGCAAGCAGGTAGAAACCACAATGACAAACACACATAAATGAAAAATAAAAGTAGTTTCTAAAAGAAAATTTTAACCCAATAGCATATAGAAAGAAAGCAGTATGTCATAAATACTATCCCAATAAAAAAGCTAATTTTGAAAATGTATACACAGTGTATGGGTGCACCCCTCGCGGTCCTGACACATTTGTGTGCTTGTAAGTGCGTAGGAAAAAAGTCGTTTTTCTCATAGTTATGTAACATCTGAGTACTTTGCACGGTATTCTTGTGATTTTTTTTTCTAGAAAAGCCTTTCAAGCATGTGATAATAACCATGCATTTTTATAATAGGAGAGAAACAATGTCATAAGACCGAAGGAAATTTCCAAAAGGGGAGGCTATCTGACAGTGAGATGTAGAATTTGTTAGGCCCTCCGAGGTCATATGTGGGGCTACTCGATGCTCAGAAAAGGGATAGCATTTCAGAGGCAGCCCCACCTGGTGACACTAGCAAGTCCTCACCAGAAACATGGTTATGGACCTTGGAGGCACAAAGGTGGCCTTTGACTCAAGGCAGTGAAAGGGATCTCAGGTACAAACCCCCTTCTCCTCCACACCGTCAGGGCTCTCCTCCTCTAGGTAGCCCACCCTCCGGGCAGCAGTCAGAGTTCACTGAGCACTGTCTTCACTGGGCTTCTGTGTCTGCTGTATCCATGGCCGTGCTCCGTGCAAGGAACTGGCACAGTCAGCTGCCTGAGAATTCTCCAAGGGAGTTTTCTTCTAGAGAACAAAGGACAGAAGCAGAACAGAGATATCGCAATATTTCCACACGTGACGATTCAATAGGAAGGTATTTATACGCCCCCCCCCCCCCCCAGGAGACTGTTGTTCAACCGAGACAGGGAATCATTACACCGAAGCATTCCTAAGCCTAACCCACATCAGGTTATGCTTACATTCTGGGGAGATGGTAATATCTTTTCTAACTTCAGAATCGTTTTTATATCCCCCGTCATATTCCCCGTCAACCATGACTGAGGTACAATGCTGCTCTGAAGGAGGCATTCAACAAATATTTTAAGTCAAGGAGTAATAAATATGCACACAGATCAAAAAGAAAAGGACTGACATTTTCCCTTAGAGACTAAAATGTGCGCCATGTCGTTGAATGATTCTGATATGCGACATTTACTTTATTTTTATTTTTAATTTTGAGATTGTAATTACACCTTTACTTTACTTTCCTCTCTCCAACCCTGCCATGTTCCCTTCTCTTTCAGCTTCATGGATATGTGACATTTATACTGTGTCTTATAATTTACAAACTGATTTCTCTGTTGTTACTGAAGTTGATTAAAAAAAACTCACCACAGAAATTTATTATTGCCATTACTATTACTTTTCCTGCCATTTAAGTTGTCAAGCCTAATTAATTAGACTACTTACCAAACCTCGAGTCTTTGTTTTGTCCAAATCCATGAACTCAAAGTCAAGTCTCAAAAACAAACCAAAAGAAAGTCTTGTTTCTTTCCCACCACTTTTCCAAAAACAATTTTTTTTTTGAGTAGAGAAATATCTTCCCTTAGTTTAAATGGAGGGTAAAAATCCTGAGAGTGGAAATAAATTTTGTGTAAATAATACACTTGTCACTGAGCCGGCCCGTGATAAATCTGTAGAGACTGAAGAGTCATTCCCGTCTGGTCACACAAGATAAATGTTTGCATTTGGCGGGGGAAGAAAAGGATGCCATAGCAGCCGAGGGCCCAGGAGTCTCCAGAAGATGTTGTCATTGCCTTCAGTGACTTGATCTCTGTGGTGATTAATGGAGACTCTCTGCACAGTGGTATTTAATCTCTGAGTTTGGGGAGTTAAATTTAAACACACAAGCAATAGAAGAAATTTCTCGTCAAAGACAAGATCTTGGGTCAGTGGCTCCAGTCCACAAAGGATGTGTAAAATTTGGCTAATGCAAGAAGGTGAGAGCAAAATGTGGACAGCCCTCCCTCAGTTTACCCCCAAGTCCTGATACTGATTGGACTTTTAGAAAGAATGAGTCAAGTAGTCAATAGCGTTCTTCCCTGAAAGGCTACATGTAATCAGGGATTAGACAGGGTTTCTAAGTCATGGGAGAATTCATACGGGGAAGGAGAGGCATTCAGTAGTCACGGGGAAATTCACACGGGGAAGGAGAGGCATTTTGTAGCATCCTGGGTTCTGCCATCATCTTCAGATGACACCACTTGATGACTGTGAGTCTTTCAGAGTCTAGAAGACTCAACTCTCCAGTCAAGTTGTGTGACATCGTCACAGCACCGGGACTCCTGCTTAGCATCAACTAACTCTGCCGCCAGTCCCTTCTTCTTCTTTCCCATGCCGTAGCCCGAGTTTTTGTTTCAAATTTTCTTTTAACTGAAAGGGGGATGCGATGAGAACAGAAACTACTGTAAACCTTATCGCCGTTTCTTCCTACCAGTTTTATCTCTGTTTCTTCCTGTACCTCCTGCAAAGAGGGCATGATGAAAATGGTTCCCCCCTGAAGGATCTTTAGTTTGAAAATTTAAAAGAGACTCGCAAGCTGCTTCCATGCCTCGCCAGTCCTTCCAATTGAGTCCAATCTGTCTGCCACATCTCACCTGCTACATGTCTTTTGCAACCTTTTACTCAATGCTTCCTGGGTCCTGTTGGCTCTTTGCCCTATTCTCCACCCCTGCTATTTCTGCCATTCCGCTCCCTGCTTCCGATCATTGCTTGCAGTGCCTGGCCCCAAGGTTCAGGGCTTTACTCTGCATGGGCCCTATCCCCCTGGACCTTTCTCATCTGAGGGGATAGTCCTAGCAGTCTGGACTGACCAACTCAGCTAATCCCCAGACACACATCCAGGCTTTGATCTGGCACACCCCAACATCTATCCCATCTATAACCCGCTGGAGCCTTAAAGAGACTGGCCCTGTAGAACCATAGACTCAGGATCTCCATGACTTTGGCAATAGCAGGATAGGCAAGAGTAGTTTCAATGAGGGTCTAGCATTGATGATGGGCCAGGAGCCAGCATTATTGAAGCTGACCAGCAACACATGATACAAAGAACATTTGCAAGTGAAGCTGTTTGGACAAAATGGTCTATTGCATGATAGACCGCAGCTCCCAGTGCCACTAACATGAATGAAGAGGAAGATGAGAGGCAGGAAAGGAGGAGGAGGAAGGTGACTTTTTGTTGTGGAATATTATTCTAATAAGGCAAAGATGTGTTCCATTTGTTTATGCTATGGAATACTATTTTAACTATGTAAGGGTGCATTGCATTTATTTCTGCTGTCTTTGTTAATGACGTAAAGATGTGTTACATTGGTTTTTTTCTGCATTTGTTTAATTATGTAAAGATGTGTTACATTTGTTTCACCTTACCTGGCTAAGGCACAGGATTGGTCTAATAAAAACTGAATGACCGATAGCTAGGAGAGAGAGAGAGAGAGAGAGAGAGAGAGAGAGAGAGAGAGAGNCTGGCAGGCAGAGAAAATAAAAGGAGGAGAAATCTAGACTCGGGAGAAGAAGGAAGAGAATGAGGGAGAAAGAGGCAGGGACATGCCAGGGACCAGAATCCAGGCAGCTGACAGCCAGCCAGAAAAGAGAAGCAATAATGTAAGACATGCAGAAAGAGAGAAGCAAGAGAGAAAACTAATGAGAGAAAAAGGTAAAAAAGTCCCAAGGCAAAACATAAAGAAAAAAACAGGACGATCTAAGTCATAAGAGCTGGCAAAAAATAAGAACTAAGATAAGGTTGAATTTTCAAAACTAATAAATATCTGTGCCATGATCGGGGGGCTGGGTGGTGGCTCAAAGGAAAGCCTGTTACAGTTTTTTGTTTGTTTTTAGTTAATATTCTTATTTGCATTTTTATTTTTAATATTTATTTAAATTTTCCTTTTGGATGGACATAACAAGGGTGAAGAGCAGTTATGGCGGGACTGGAAAATGAGGGGGATTGGGGTACATGATGTGAAATTCCCATGGTTTCAATAAAAATTATGTTTGACAAATGAAAGAAAGAAAACTACCTTAAGCAATGTATTTCTGATCACTTGAAGTTTTCAAATAAATAGCTCGGGCTGGTTTCCTTACTGAATGATGACTATTGTCTGCTCCATCATTATGAGTCTGGCCCACATATAAAGCTTTTTAAAAGGGATTACATAAAACCCATTAAAATCTTTAGCAACATCTGCTCTGTGTCAGGCACTGACCTTGGCATTTGAAAGACAACTTGATTATGACATTGGTCCTGCCATTAGGATGCTCAAGTGCTAATGGAAGAGATAAAGATGCAGCCCTCTCAATGCGACAAGGTGTGTACTTCCATAAAGTGGGGTGACTGGATTTCGATAGATAAACAAAAGCAGTAGAAGGAATATAGAGTTCTAGTTTGCTTTCTGGTCATCTGATAAAAAGAAAAACTGATGAAAACTAACTGGTGAAGGAAAGTGTTTATTTGTCTTACATATCCCAAGTCACAATCCATTGAAGGAAACCAAGGCAGGAACTCTACACAGAAACCTGAAGGTCAAAACTTCCAAGGTCAGAACTAAGGCAGGGTACTTGGGGGAGTGCTGCTTACTGGCTTGCTCCTTGCGGTGGTTTGCTCAGCCTGATTTCTTATAGAACCCAGGACCCCAAGACCAGCCATCCAGGGGTAATACTTCCCACATCAATCATTAATTAAGAAAATGCCCGACAAATATGCTTATAGGTAATCTGATGAAGATCCGCTTCCTAGATAACTCTAGCTTGTGTCACGTTGACACAAAACTAACTTGGATACACACACACACACGAGCACACAAGTGTACCTAAATAGTTGAAGACTGGCTAGTTCAATCACAACTGGCTGCAATGCTATGAAGTCAGAGAATCTTAATAGCTGCTCAATCTAAGAACAGAAAGCCACAGAGCAAGGGGCAAGCAATAATACAGACCTAGTCTGAGGGTGAAGGCCTCGAATCTCCCTGGAGAATCACCAGGATAAGTCCAGGTTGAAAAGCCAAAGAATCAGGAATCACATGTCCACAATAAAGAACAGCAAAGGAAATACTTGCTCAGGAAGAAAGAAGCTTGCACATTCCAGCTGGCTTCCTTTTCTACCTCTCCTTGCTTCAGGTCCCAGCCTATTCCACAGTGCTGCCCACATTCAAGTTACTCCAAACGCTCAGCTGCAGTCTCATAGACAGGTGTCTCTGGAGATGCCCAAACAGATGTAGAAGTGCAGTTTTACCAATCTTTCGGGCACCTTGTAATCCAATCAAGTTGACAACCTAGACCGACTGTCACTAGAAGGCGAAAAGCAGAGACCGCAGCCCCCTTCATCTCGTTGTTCAGTCACCTTCTTGGGTGTGGTGAGAAGAAAGAGAAGTGAAAGGGGTACCACGAAGGGTTTGAGAGACTGCGATGCAGGATTGTGAGGATGATAAATAGCAAAGCCCCCAGGACTGAGTCTGGCAGAATAAGCACCAGCCTGCGGGGGAAAGACATGGTCGTAAGATTGCAAGACAAGTGTATAACGACCTAGATGGGGGTCATATAGAATCACAGAAGGCACCTGCAGACTGCTTCTTAATTAATAGCTGCTCCTCGTGCCCTTCAATTGGTGATGTTCATGCTCTGTAAAACCACACAACGAACAGTCTTGGCACTAAGATGCTTCAGCAGACCATACTGGTAGACTACCCTCTAGCAACAAACAAGCCAGATGCTAAGCTGGTGACGGGTTTTTACTGACAATAACTACTGCAGTAGGCATAAGGGTACAGGCGCACGCCTTTAATCCCAGCACTCGGGAGGCAGAGGCAGGCGGATCTCTGTGAGTTCGAGGCCAGCCTGGTCTGCAAGAGCTAGTTCCAGGACAGGAACCAAAAGCTACGGAGAAACCGTGTCTCAAAAAATCAACAACAACAACAACAAAAAAAAATACAGCATGAACTTAATTTCAATTTGTGTAAAAGTGACCAAGAATTTGCAAAGAATAAAAAGATGGGGAAAGGGTGAGGTGGTCTCAATGGAGTCAGAGACAAGAATTTGGAATTGACTTCCTTTTTTTTTTTTATTTTTGCTTTTGTTGCTGTCGTTGCTTCAGAAATGTCACGGAAATAGCCTTTCTTCCTCTCAGCGGATCATTTTAAGAGTCACCGAATGTTGGCAGGTCTGTGTGCAGGCACCTCTCATGGTCCATGTTTTCATATCTCTCCATGCCAGGCAGTGGGGCAGGTTTTACGCTGGATGGCTCGGACACAGCACTAGGATGCCTGGGGCACAGTGATAGACAAGGTCTGTACCCTGTCAGTATTTAGTGAGAAACAGGCGAGTCTCATCTGCTGTGAGGACAAGTCACGGTCAAAACAAAAACTAGACGATGAGCATTCTGTCTTTATCTGAATTCTTCCAGACTTGATAGCAAACCTTACTGGTAGACAGACCAGGAATCCATCACTATCCCTCAGACACTTTACCTGAAGTAGCCAAGCAGAGGTCCAGGCTGGGCGCATAGAGGTGCAGAGGGAACAGTCAGTGAGCTACGTGATTGACAAAGTGTTCGTTCATGGGTGAGAGAAATGCCTCTCATCCTCACCAATGCCAGTCTTCAGGGGTGAGGTTCAGGAACAAAGAAAAACAACCTTTATGTCTTTGCTATGAACAGGCTTTTAAGGCAATGTATGCTTTTAATAAAAATGAAAAAAATTGAGTTGCTAAGAGACAAGACCCTACCTAGACCCATTGGGGGCTTATTCCAATAGCAAATGGTTGTAGATGGGTTTCCTTGGAAACAGTTGCTAGACATGCCTAAGTAGTAACATCTTTTTAATAGATGCACACGAGGACTCTAAAAGAATTGCAGCTGAGTCCGTGGACTGACCATGAGACTAGGATGCAGCCATGAAAAGGATGGTCTAATATTGTCTTCGTGTGAGTGCCGTTCTTGTTCCGTTTCCTCAGATAAAAGCAGCGTATGTTCATGAGGAAGTGTTTCAAAGAGTCAAGAAGAAATCAAGTTAGAAGTGTGTTTGTTCTTTTCCCCTCCTGCGCTTTGGTTTTTCCTCATAATCAGCCAGTAGGAACTTGGCAAAACTTTCTAGATTGGCACAAGAGTGGCTGTGTCATTATTTTTACATAAATAAAAATGACACATTCTAACAAACAGCTGGGTGTATTCTTAGCAACAGGTGTAATAGTTACGTTTTCCAAGCAAAACCATCCATCCTGAAGACAAAAAGAACACAGAGGTCCCGTGGGAACCAGCGACAGCTCACATTCTGCTGTGGATGTCCACTAGTGTCATCATCGTAAAACTCTCAGAGTTTTATGACTCTTGGGGTGGGTGGGGTAGAACTGGAAGATCTTTTTTCCACCACTAGGTGTCACTGTACTACCCTACAATACCCCTCACATTTGCCACTGGATTAAAAGGAATGGATTCTTCTCACTTCATCTAGTTTACATCCATCACTCTGAAGATACAACACTACATTTAAAAATATATGTCCCTCACATCTCTCCTTTCTAGGTCTCTGGAAATGACCAGGTACATCAAAAGTGAAGTGTACCGCTGCCCCCAGTAATGTCTGTAGCCACTTCCATTCTTGTTAATAATCATAATAAATAATACTAATAGAGTCATGATAAGCACCTTCTGTGTACCCAGGCCTGTGCTGGGGTCTGAAGACTCAAAGTAGAAAGTGTTGTCCAAGTCCTCGGGTACTCACAGAAGCCATATCACTATAATACAGTGAGAAACAGTTTAAGTGAAGGAAGCTACCTGGTAAATGTGCAGAAACAGTCCTCTGGCCTGCCTTGAGTAGACAGGGAAACTTAAAAAAATGTAGAATTTGAATTTGTACCTAGCTGATATGAAAACTCTTGCCACAAGGTATTCCTGGACGATGGAACAGCAGTTAATCCCTGCACTCGCGACCAGTATAGTGGAACACTGACCGGCCTTTCTAGATTTCGGTCCTGTTGCCTTCCACACTCGGGTCCCATCCTGCAAGAATGGGCCACGCACTCTTCAGAAGGGCCCACTGGTATTCAGCTAACGTCACGTTATTCTCTTACGGGTGGTGCCCCTAAGTGCACTTGACCACACGTTTACATTTCTAATGGTAAATAGAACATGTGCTGTCTGCTTAATTACTGGGCCCCTGTTTAATCTCCAGCAGACACTGGATGTACATGTTTTAGTACAGTTATAAGGGTTTTTCATTCTGGTTAGTTAGTTGGAAGGACTACCCCCTTTCTGCATTTGTTCTTTTGAGCACCTAGCTACTGTCAGACACTGAAAAGACATCGCATGTGAATCTAATTACAGCCCCTTACCAAGTTTTCCAACACAACATTACTCGTTTGCAAAAGAAAGTCATTAAGAGAAAACTAACTCCAAAGGTATTTACTATCCACTGCATACCATCAGCAATATAACAGTGAACTAAACACTTGCAGCCTTTGCCTTTCTAGAACATACAGTCTGAAGAACAAGGACAGTAGGTTAACAAGAAATCTCCCCGTCCCTCCAACAAACAACTCAGTGCGTTGTGAATAAAATGCGCAATAGTCAAGTTTTCCATGTACTCCTCACCTATCCTGAAGACCAGCCGAAGGTCCATGAGTACAGATGTGGAGTGTGTGTCAAAGGAAGTGTGATCCAGGACAAAACGGGGAGGCATTAGAAAGTCTTAGAGAAGAGGAAAGTAAGAAGCACTAAGAATTTTTTTAATATTTATTTATTTAATTATTTATTTATTATGTATACAACGTTCTGTCTGTGTGTATGCCTGCAGACCAGAAGAGGGCACCAGACCCCATTCCAGATGTTTGTGAGCCACCATGGGGTTGTTGGGAATTGAACTCAGGACCTTTGGAAGAGCAGGCAATGCTCTTAACCTCTGAGCCATCTCTCCAGCCCCAAGCACTAAGAATTTAAGCAAGCCTCTACTTCAGAACTCACCAAGTAGAACACGTGACTTACATGCAAATATCTATAAGATTAGAAGTCAGTAGTTCTGGGCCCTGTCCTCTCTCTCTCTCTCTCTCTCTCTCTCTCTCTCAGAAGGTCAGTGGTTACTGCAAGTCATTTAGCCATTTGTCCTAAATGCTTTTACTTCCTTGAGGTAAAACAGGGTAAGGAATAATAGATTAAGATCTGTAAATTAACAGACACAAATAATTGATTCCAATCAGAGAAGAAAAAGAGCCTTCGTCATTGTACTCTATCTTCATAACTCCTGCAGCATAGTGTTGGGTTTTTTCACCTTTATTTTATTTAAGCACACAGAAATATGTTCACCAAGCTAGCATGTGATGAACAGGCTCAGATGTACATCTTTCGGGCTCTTATAGTTTCCAATCTCTTGTATTCCTGTTTCAGTAGGTATGAAATAATTATGTTGTATCTGTAAGATACAAGCTGGGTACAAAAGGGTTGGCAAACCATTTATTATTAACAAGAATCACAAACAAAGGTTAAAGGAAACCCAGGAGTGTCTGTGGCCTTCAAAATGGTACAGGAGCCAGAACTGGTATGGAAGCGTTAGAAGCTTTACCCGGAGCCATCTCAGGTCAGCAGAATCACCTGAGCTGTAGCCACAACTAATTCAATAACCGGTGTCTGAGAAACTGTATGAAGGTTCAAGGTCAAATACAAAGCAAGACACCCTGAGGTAGGATCAGGACCAAGTTGGAAAGAGAAGTGTAAGGTCGTTAACGACTTTGCTTTTCAGAGGGTCAGCCGCTTACGAATGTCCGCCGGTTTGGGGGAAGATCTGCATTTTAAAGTTCATGTTTTCATGGAAAATGAGAAAGGGGAAGATGTTTTATCTCAGGCTCAATCACATGAAGCAGCCTCACGAGGGTTGTACCTCTGCCCTCTACTCGCTGCAACTCATTGAAGATAGACGGGAGGAAGGTCGTGTGAGGACAACACCGCGGACCATCTTTCCAGAGAGTCCCACAGCTGGAATCAACATCTGATGCTCAATTCACTATAAAATTTGACAGCTTCTCTACGGTCATTTTTACTTGTTTTTCCCAGTGCTTCCCATGTTCCTATGGGGTTGTTGATGATGCAAATCCCAGTGGACACCATGGCCTTAGTAACACTCCTGGACCGGGTGGAACATAAGACAACTATTTCCAAAGTTGAAGTTGGAGACATTTGAGAGACAAGGGATCATGACTTCCAAGAGCCTTAATTGACACACAGTCCTTGGATTCCAGACAAGAACAGCCTCCAGGGAGGTTTATACTCTGTAGGGGAAATGGGGAAATGCCTGGGAGCTTCTCCAAGCCTAGGGGAACTTGGATAGACGCAGAAGATGGTGAGAGGTCACTCCTTACCATCTCCTGCCCAAGCCCCAAGACAGCATGGACTTTAGAAGCCAAGGTCAGCGAAGCAAGACCTTGTCCCCCTGATAGAGTCAAGCAGCAGTGGCTGCTTTCATTGGGTAGATTTTTTTTTTCCTGATCCTTACCCATGAAGGTAAGGACCATTCCTTTCTCCTTACTTGTACTTTTGAGAGGCAAAGAGTCTGTTCTGATGGACCCAAACCACTTGAAGGAGAAAGAAAAGAAACACCAAGTAGTATCCTGGGATACATCCATGGTTAGAACACTCTGGGAGATTCTCCCAGATGTGTGGAATGTTTTCCCCCACACTCACTGAAAACTTGTGACCTTGTTCTTTGTTTATTCTTCTTTGTTATCTTGAGAAAGTAGAGCAGTAAAAATGACTGCTATTTTTCCAATTTATAATGAAAATAGTGACAGAAAAATAGTGACCAAGAAATACAACACTGAAATTGACAATAGAGAAAACACCAAGGTGTTTGTGTAAGAATCAACTGAAAAATTATGCAATGCTTTCACAGCATAAAACTGCCTCACAGAAATCAGATGTGAGGAAAAGGCTGCTTGGAGCTGCTCAGAGCTAGCTCTCTGCCCTGCAGCACCGTGTCTGCCTACCATATACGAGGTCATGCTTGATCCCCAGCACCAGAAAAAATTTAAGTTTTTTTAAAAAGAAGAAACAACCAACAACAATAAAACTTTTAATGGTTTAAAAACACCCTCAGGAAAAACTAACAAATAAATACAATATTTAAAAATTTATCTTTAAAATATAATGTCAGAAAAACTGACTTTTACAACTGGAAAGAATAAAAGGGGTAAAGGAAGAAGAACTGATCAATAAAACTTTCCAAAAATGAAAGGAGAGTAGGTACAACACTTTCATATCTAAGTAATACACAATATACACAAAAATCTATCTGTAAAAACCCGACCAGTCCTGTAAAATCCCGATGATCCTATAGCTCCCGTGTCACTACAAGACCATACATGAGCTGGGAATTCACACACACACAGAGACAGACAGAGAATCAGGGACACACGGGTCATCCTGATACAATAATGCCAATGCCCACTTTATTGTGTTCAGGGGCATCTTATACAGGGATCCTTAGCCACAGGCAGTTCTCGGGATCTTTCAGCTGCAGGCCTCATCAGCCTGCAATCAGGGTCCCATGCTCAGAGCAGCTGCAGACAGAGAAAGTCAAGGGACCAGAGATCTATAGCTCCCAACAACCATCCCAGGTTAATATCAGTAAAATAGTTGTAATTCAGGGCTAGTTTTTAAACCAGAACTGCACTGGGTTAAAAACTGGTCAATAAATTAAGGCAGATTCACATAGAACCCTATAAAAAGAAAAAGCACTTTTTAATGGGTATTTACTCAATAGGGTGAAATTGTTTTTCTATACTTATTCTACAAAATATCAATGGTAAATATGCTCAAAACCAAAGGGTTCGATCAAAACATCCCTGGAATATCAGCAAGACACAATATCACAGAACCAAAATGCACTGACCTCAACTTCAAGGACTGAATCCTGACAGAGACACATGACTTTGACATCAGTAAACTTGGCAGCCTTCTCATATGTGAAATGACAATGTAAATTCTATAATAGTTTCCTTCTATGTTTAGACTGCACAAGCCAACCCTGAGAAGCCTTGTACACACCTCTTTCCTGAGAAATTCACTACTGCAAGCGTCCATACCTTCTATCAAATACCCTCAGACTCTCACCATGACCTCTGAAACTATGTGTGAGTACCTGATCCAAAGAAGGCTATGTTTAGATCAGAAGTCAACCTGTCAAAAACTATCCAAAAAACATTTTGAGGTTACTGGCTAAACTTACTCAGTGAATTTTGAAATCCAATGTCCAATGCAGTAGAGAGAGAATGTAACTGGTATTCTCGGCAACTGTCCCAGGTTATTATCAGTAAAATAGATGTAATTGAGAGCTAGTTTTTAAACCAGAACTGCGCTGGGTTAAAATTGGTTAATAAATTAAGGCAGATTCATATAGAACCCTATAAAAGAAAAGGCACTTTTTAATGGCATCTTCCTAGTGCCCCTTTTTCTTTCTTCCCCAGGCTAAATTCCTCCTCTCACATTCTCTCCGAGTCCAGAAGTCTTGCCTATAGTTCCTCCTCACTATTGGCCATTCAGCTTTTTATTAGACTAATCAGGTGTCTTCAACCAGCAAGGTAAAACAGCAACGCATCTTTAGATAGTTAAATATTCTGCAACATGAACAGATGCAACACATCTTTGCATAGTTAAACAAATGCAATGCATCTTTGCATAATTAAACAAATATTCCTCAACACTAAATATATTCCTTTCTCATATTTTAAAATAATCTAGTCAACATACAATTATTTTAAAATTTATATTAAACAAACTGAAGAATGGTGTGTCCAGCCACTGACAATCAAAAAAGGGCTGAAGATATGATGGTTAGGATATGAAGTTTCAGGATTTAGCCAACTTCAAGTTACTTCAAGTGCAAATCAGTGAAGCCCTAGGCTTATTCTTTGTAAATAATACACACAATGGAATCCTCACACATCTCGTAAACATTTAGAAACAGAATCTCATGTACTACATCTTTAGTTCCATGTAATATTTATTTTTGGGCTTGGTGTCTATCTCAAAATTGCTTCTTTAAGCTCTCTCTTAGCTAATGTATACTTCACATTCCAGTCCTGAAAAATGTGAGCAAATTTTTAATTGGGACCCCCAATCAGCTCTGTCCTGCCAGTAGGATCCAAAATAACCACGGGGAAATTTATTATTAATTATAAATGCTCAGCCGATAGCTTAGGCTTGTTACCAACTAGCTCTTTCAAGTTAAATTAACCCATACTTCTTATCTATGCTCTACCATGTGTCAGTACTTTTTTTTTTCAGCATGGTATGTTCACCTCCTGCTCTTTCTGCATCTGGCTGGCAACTCCTTGTGATTCTGCCCTTCTTCTTCCCAGCATTCCTTCTGTCCAGCCCTCCTACCTAATCTCTTCTTGCCTAGGTATTGGCCAACTGACGCTTTCTTAAACCAATGAGAATACTACACCCTCACAGTGTACAAGAGGATTATCCCACAGCAGGAAAACTCTAATCTTTTGACATTGTGGAGTTTATTGCTTCCTTTCCTAAACCCTATACATCGACAGGATTTCTCAATCCTCATCCTCTCAGCTGCTCTTCCCAATCATAACCTTGTCTCCCCTCAGGGTAAGTTTCCCTAACTCTGTACATCTCCTCAGAACAGTGCTTCCAACTCTTAAGCCATGGGCAGCTCCAACGCCACCTTCACCCTGACTTCTCCCAGCACAATTTGTTCCATCTCCATTATTCCTCCCAGCTTTCTGGACACCCACCATTGCTATCTTACCATCCAGTTCAGGTAGGGTCAAGACTTCTAACCTCCCATTCAGCATCTCTCAAGCCCTCCGTGCTGACACTTTGCTTCCATTTTACAATACACCGTGCCCCTGTCGTATAATTAAGACAGGTTCAGGACAGGTATAACAGCCTCCTGTAGCTGCTGAACCGAGAGGGTGCTGTTGCTGATCCAGTTACTGCATCTAACTGTTCCCAGAAATCAACTGGTTAGACAATTTGGAAAGTATTTTGCTTATGTTTAAAATTTCTTCTCTACATGGGATGAATTTGTGCCGCTCAATTAGCTAATCCCCAAAGTAGGCAAGAGGGTTGGCAATCTTCACACTTCTGCAATTTCCGAGAAGTCAGGATTCCATATTCCCTTAAAAGTTAAGAAAGCAGAGCTCTAATTTTTCACCAATGTCTATTCCACTTGGGTCAAAGGAGTTGAAATGATTTACTATCCCAACAGGACAGCTACACGATGTGAAAATAAAAGACAAATTAACATTAAATCTTCGATTAAAGCACACTCCTCTTTCTAGACCGCAGTCCCATCACCGAAAATAAGAGATTTATGGAGTTGTTTATTTACTTTTATGCTCTAAAAGTACAAATGATTCTAGTTCATCAGAGAATTTGGTGTTCAGTGAAATGATGACTTCTTCAAGAATATGCAAAATTCCCCACACTATTAACAGCTCAATATGGCAAAAATTGATGGAGGACAAAAGATTCAAGGGCATACTGGAAGCCATCCCCAGTTCTCAGCTGTTATGCTTGAGAGGTGATGAAGAACCACGGAGAACATGCCAGAGACTGCTTCAGGTTAACCTACTGCTTGCATTTGTGTTATGCTGTGTAAGCCACTAGGCATAGGAAACCACACGTTTCAGGTTCAGGGCATTTGCCCATGAACTACACTTCATGACACTCATGTTTAAGCATTTTTGAGAGCAAAGAGCAGTACTTACTTGAGTAGCTGTAAGCAACGCATTTGTTTCCTTGTTTTGATTTGTTCTAAGACACAGCAGTAGGACAATGAAGACAGATGGTGCAGACGGGGCCCAGGAAGACCTGATGTTTATAGACCCAAATACACACTCTCTAAATCAGACCACAGAGCAAGCATGAAAGCATATGATCTCTCATCCCCTCTTCCCTCTGACATCTCTTTGTGAGGAAACTTTTCATTCATCTTAAAAACAGGCTCGTCATAGCCATTCATATTCAAGGAAAATATGAACCTTCACGAGCTGCAAAAAATAGAGAGCAAAGCAATGAAAATGGACTCATAGGGTTATATTAAAATGTTGAGTCGATGATGCTGCAGTCCACACAGGCTGCTGCATCAGCACCACACAATGGAATGCTGTATGAGGAACAGAAATGCATTTCTGAGTTTTAGAGGCTCTGAAACCCAAGATCAAAGTGCTGGTGGGCACAGTGTCTGATGAGGGACTGTCTCCTGGGTCAGAAACGCCATCTTCGCATTGTACTTTCTCACAGTAGAAGGGGTAAGGAGGTTCACAAAGGCTATTTTTTAAGTACATAAGTGTCATTCGTCATGACTTTGCCCTCATGACCAACCAAACTGCCTCCCAGAGGCTTTGACTCCAAATGCTATTACACTGCCTGTGAATTGGGGGTACTCGGACAAGGATGCACCCAAATACACCCATTCTCATTCTTTTTCTTTCTTAAGCATATTATGCCAGGATAGAGAGAATAGGAAATGAGGAAAAATAGCCTTTCTAAGAACCTTGAAAATGAGGTACAGAGCAGAAGAAGGTACAAGATAAAGCCGAGTGAGTGACAGAGCGTGTGTGTGTGTGTGTGTGTGTGTGTGTGTGTTGCACACGCAATGCATGCGTACATCCAGTGTTGAAGATACACTGAAAATCTCTTTAGGTTGAAAGAGAAGTTACAGAGAGGATGACTCAAAAGGGGGAATCCGTAAAGAACAGGCCTGTAGACCTGGGGACAGCAGTCCAGGGAGTAAGACAGTTCCCAGCTCCACAGATCCTCTGCCGGCACCTAGATCCTCTACCTTCCTTCCAATCTCCCACACTTTCTGACCATGCCACCATTTCTTATGGCTTCACGGGTTCCCATTGATAGTTCTTTCTGAATGAAGTGTTGGTCCTCCCACTGTCCTAACAAACTCTGACGAGACTTTTCAGGCAGAACTCACAAATCTCCTTCACTATGAAGTTCACCTGATTACCATCTTCATCTGATTGGAAATGCTTCTTCTCTTGTACTCACAGACTTGTCAAGTACGAACTCCTGGGTCTGCCCATCCTACTAACTCCCACCGGAAAAGGAATGTCTCGAAGCATGAGGACTATCCCTGGATCATAGTATCTTACAGAGAAGCAAGCTTTCTAGTAATGTTCAAAGAATCAACGATGCAAAGAGACTATCTGGGGACTTTTGTGGCTTAGAAGTGAGAAAGAAGAAAACCATGAGCCCTTTGTGTATTGAAAAGAATGAAAGGGCCGAAGTCTGAGGAGAACATGAACCTAGAGAAGCATGCTGGGAAAAGCAGAAACTATGGGAGAATTTAGGGGCTGAGTAGGCACTGACGGCAGCGTGCACGCCGCTAGCATCTGATATAGTAAATAAGAATTTACGAAATTGAAGCTCATGACCTCCGTGTGAAGTGAAAAGTGGCCCTTTCCTCTCCCACAATCAATAGCTCTGTCTGAGAAGTAAATTAAGAGTGATCAAATCAGATTTGAGGGACCTCTGGGGCAGGATGCCTCAGACAGCTGGGGCTTTCTGAAGAGCATGGAAGTACTAATATTCTGCCCAAGTCTGTGATCAAAGGCCTGCCAGCTCACTCATGGAGAAGAAAATGTACTTAACAGGATTATGGGAACCTTTGATTCTTAATCTGTTGCTGTGTGAAAACAGGAATTCTTGTCTACCAAATAGAATTTAGCGTCACCTATTATATTTTTGATAAAGCTGTATTGTGATCATTATTAAGCAATAACTGGTATATGCTGTCAGACAAACAAGCAACAACAACAACAAAAAAAAAAACAGATACAAATCTAATAGAATGGAGTCGCTCGTCTTGTTTCCCTAAATCTTTTCTTAGACTTCTGCAATCTTAGAACATTCTGGACAGACTGTTGGAGCTATGACGGACCTGGAGGAGCATCTGACAAATTACCATTTTCTTGGACAGCAGTGTAGAACCTTGAACTTCCCAGGTTTCCCACCACATCAGTGGATGAACTGAGGCAGGAAAAAAAAGTCTTTTCTCATCTTTCTATAAATTATTTTTTCCCTGTTACATGTTACAAAAATAAGGTTAAATTGCCTTTAATAGTTCCTTTTAAATTAGTCAGTGAATTATTCAGTATACTCCTAACAAATTTTTTTCCCTAGAAAATTGCTAAGTAACATTTCCATATTAAAAAAATACAATCTTACAGATCATAAGAAAACATGTTTTCTTGAGATCGCTTCCTATCTTAAGAATAGCACAATAAAAACATTTTTAAAAAAAAAAGAGTTTTAGAAAGTAGAGATTTTTATTGAATAAAGACTAAATGCTCTAAGAGTAGCAGAGAGAAAGACTGTGATCAATGGAAGCGATGGTGGGCTGATTCTAGAAGACAGGAACAGAAGGACCGAAGGAGGCGACTGAAAGCATGGGGTGGCCAGGAGAAAGAAGCCTATTAAAGTGCAGCAATGTCTCAAGAGAACCAGACTGCCATATTCCAGAGCACACTGACTCCCAAGCATGCTTCATAAAATAAAGAAAATGGGAATCCTGTTCAGACAAGATGGAGAAATACTCTAAGCCATTTTAGAGGTTATCAGCGCACACTACCATGATAGCTGTGCCAAGTCTTCATGAGATGAGAAATATTTAGAGTATTTTTCAGGCTTCTAATTAAACGCGGTGCACATAACGGTGCTGTTTAATTGCCTGTCACAACTGTATACACCGGCATCTGGCCCATGGACTCGCATTCCAGATGTGCTTGGCCTTTTTCAACGCTTTCTGAGATGCACTCAACCCTAGAGCAAGCCATGCCAAACTTACTCTGTGAAAGGAACAAATGGTAAATATTTTATGCTTTGCTAGGTATGTGTAAGCTCTTTTGCTCATCTGTCTATATTTTTTCCCAGATAGCTTTCAAATGTAAGAAAAAGCCACAGGCTCTGAGTCATACAGAAAGAAGCCACTGAAAAATTTTAGCTCTGTGCCTCTTGCCTACCATAGACCTTTCTTTCTTTCATACCTCATGTGTGCATGTGCATGTATGTATGTATGTATGTGTGTATCTCTGTGTATTTTCACATACATTACCATAGTTCTGCTATGAGAGAGAATGTACTTTAGAGAATGACTCAGGCACACTCAATCCCAGTCTTCAGCTTACAGGCTGGTTAAACGCCTCTATGAGCTTCCATATATTCCTGGCCCTGACATCTCACTTTCCTCAAAGACCCCAGACAATTTGCACACAGGCCACATCCCGCAAGGGAAGGGAAATCTGATAATGAAAATCAAGAGTGATGATAATGTGGGATTAGAGCTGGGGCTGTGGGAGACGGACGGAGATGGGGCTCATTATCTCGGAGATGCTTTCAAAGCTCCTTTAGGGAAAAACCTTCCATCTCCCTTATGTTATCAGAGGTAAAAACGGAAAAGGCATTTGGAGACAGGAGGAGCAGCCGCCGGTCCTTCATGGATTCTGCGCTCCCAGGCATGGACTGGTGGTGTTAGCTGTGAGGAGGTGTTTCACCTCGCCTGAATCCCTCCTGGCTATAAAAGGGATTCGCTCAAGAATGCAGTAATGACTCAGAGGGGGGAAAGAAGGAAAATAAAGATCAACATCTGACTATCAATTAAGGTTTATACAGTTTAATAACAGATTCCTCTAGTGCTTCCAGCTTCCATCCCACAGAAGCATCTTGCTTGACTCTATGGTGTAGGTGACTTCACTCCCGAGGGCTCTGACAGTCATGGCAGCTTCAGCTTGTGCCTCCCCGCCTCCCTGTATAGTCAAATGACTCGATGTCAGGAACTTGAAGTTGGTCAAGGTGAAAGTACTCACACCCTTATGCCACAGAAAGTATAGGAAACAGTATTTACCTATTCATTTATCATGAAACCGTTTCCAGCACATCAGAGTTTCACACCTAGGACTCATAATACACGAATATGAGTGGACAGTGCTTCAGGGAAGCCTTGATAGGAATTCTCTAGCCCCTTGCTCTTTGGTAGCTGGGAGTTACTAAAAGAGGTGCCTTAAGAATAGCTAGCACAGGCTAAGTATTCACAGGGCAATTAAGCCTCTTAACATCCTCGAAGTAAATCAAGTGAAATCCCGAGAGAGCATCCCTCTTACCTAAAGTGCTTTCATGATCCAATTTCAGGCCCAACAACACTACCTCTGCCTTACATCTTCAGAATCAAGACTGCACACATAGGATTTTTTCTCTGTGGGGAAAAATTACTCCTCTTTTATTGGAAAATGGCCCAATAAATTCCAGTTGGCACAAAAGAAAAGTATATGTAGCAACAGGCAGGTTATATTGTATCGCAGAATCTCCAAATCCACAACTATGCCTGGTTATAGGAGCTTTCCACCACACGTTCCAGCCTTAGGCTGGGACAGATGCTGTCTAGTTACCAACTGTCTATCATTCTAGCAAGAATCACTGACATACAACAAGAGTTGTGGAAATTAGGGAGCAAATCATGCAAACCTGTCATGATTATAGATTTACTTTCCAGCTTGAGTACATTTCCTACACAGTCAAGTCATTCCTTGGTGTCTGAGGACATGAGGCAAGACATGGGTCCTTATTAGTTATCAGTTCCCTTGACCCAAGGATAGAACTGGACCAGAGGAAAACTGCCCTCAATCTGCATCAGCCACGTGACAGCTATGAGAAGCCGATTGCTAAGACTAAATCTCTGAAAGTTGAGTGCTTTCTTGTCTCTCGTCTCTCCTAAGGAGTTGTGAGATTCCAAAGCCTCCATCTCCCTCATTTGCCGGTTCACCAGTGATGACTGGAGAAGACAGAGCTGAAAAGCCTTTTAGGCTTCCTCCCCTCTCTCTGCAAGAACCCAACTCTCTCCCATCATTCTCCACGCACTTCTCTTACATCTGCTCTTAAGGTGTCAAGAAATTTTCCCACAGGCAGTTAAATGATTTAGAGGAGAAATCAGTGTGCAATGTGTAACCATGGATATATGAGCAGTGAGACAGATCAACATGTCACTGCCTACATTCAACTATAATTCAGTTACAAAGGAAACACATTTACAGTCTCTCTTTGATATTCAGAGGATGCCGATAATTTCATCAAGATATGGAAAAGTTTTCAAAAATAGATAAAAATGAAGCACAAACAGATGCCTACAGGGATTAGTTTCTAAACCATGAATTATCAATCCTGCTCTTGCTTGTTCAGTTCTTAAGCAATTTTATTAAAGTACATTTATATTTGTATCTCATTAATAGATATCAATCATCTATTAATGGACACAAATTAATTCTATAACTTGGGTATTGTGAATAACTGAGATAGATAAACATGGATGTATTGGTATCTCTATTGTGCACTAACTTTGATTCCCCTAAGTTTGTATGTGGGGTGAAGCAATTATATCACCAGTATTTAGAATTTTAGTTTTTGAGTAACCTTCTCTTTGTATCTCTGCTTGGATTTCCTGCCTAGCTATATTCTGCCCTGCATGGGTCAAAGCAGCATTATTCATCCAATAGAAGCGACACATATTCACAGCAGACAGAAGGGCATCCTACACAACCTTCACTCTATTTCCCTTAGTGGCTGCATTAATTTACATTTTCTTGAACAGTAGGTAAGGGTTCTTTTCCCCTGCAGCCTATTTAAATGTCAGCATCCTTTGAAAATCTAACAATAAAGTATTCTGCCAAATAGTTAGGGATAGATTCTAGTCAACTGTAGCTGCAAACGCTACCGTGAAGTTCCCATCATAACAGAGCCTGGGATTCCCTAAGAGAGATTTCAGGAGGGCGAGGCAGTGTTTACAGAGTCTTCCTTCTAGGGCTTTGGTAGCAAGAGAGAATTGTCTCAAATTATTCCTTTTTGGGCACCATTACATTATGGTGGCTTGAACCCTGCCCTGTCTTTGGGTGAGTGAAGAAACACCACGGTATGGAGGAAAAGGCACCAACATCAATAAGTCCTCAGGTGATTCTTTGATCTTATGGGAGGAATATCAGCTTGTGTTCTGGTTTCTTCATCATAGTGCAAGGTAGGCCTAGTGCTGTGCCTCGTAGGTTTTACAAGAGTCCGTTTAAATATGTGTGCTGGTTAGTTTTAACTGTCAGCTTGACAGAGCCCAGAAGCAAGAGAAGGAAACCTAACTTGCAGAATTGTCCAAGTCAGACAGACCTGCGGGCATGTCTGTGGAGGATTCCTCGGCTGATAATTAATGTGGGATGCAGAATCGCCTGGGCGGGGACCCTGACCTGAATCACAGTGAGGAAAGATATCTGAGCATGCGTAGGAAGCAAGCAGGCAGCATGGGCCTGTGTGTTTTATTCTGCATCTAAGAGTGGATGCAATGTCACGAGCTGCTTATATTCTCCGCCGGACCTCCCTTCAATGAGAAACTGGAACCTGGAACCGTAAGCCAAAATAAGCCCCTCTCTCCCCCAAACTGCTTTTGTCAGAGATTTGTCATGGAAACCGAAACCGGAATAATACGTAAAGCATTTTTTAGCAAAGAACCTGGCTTGAGAAGCCAGCGTTGTGAACTGACAAGGAATTTGGAACCAGACTCGTGTTTAAACCTCACTTCTTCTTTTATTCCCTTTGACATTTATTCATTTGTTCTTTGGAAAGCTTAATAGAGTTCTCTGGGTGTTATCTTTCCCTCTGTTCAAATGTGCGCAAAATTGTTCCCAAAAGGAGGACAGCAGGGGATCTTTCTGTTCCTACATCCTCTTCCTTACAGGGAGGTGCAGTGGGAAAAATATCTTTGTTTAAAGCAAGACACAAGGGCAGATGGAGTTGGTGTTGAGGCCGGTGAACGAAGATCCCTCTCAGAGGACTTCAGAGGCATCCAGGTACCACTCACTGCATGGTGAAGATGGAGATTATTCTGAATGAAGCAGATACCCCAGAGGAAAAGCTCTTCTTACCATTTCAAGAGGTGCTAGCAATGGGTATCACTGATAAGGCAGAACCCTGGAACCCCGCACTGGCCACGTGTATCCTGTGCTGCCATGGAGGGAAAGGAAACAGCTGCAAGTCACTTTCCTGTTTTTCAATCAAGGAAGGTGGACTCGTGCTTATTCTGCCAGATCCAGATTTATCAGTGAAAAGCAAGCTTGCCCTCAACAACGTACTTTATTTGCATATTCCAACAACATGGCGCACCTATCTTGTGCTATAGATGGGTGGCACACAAAGGCCCTGAAGGGAGATCACAAGAGTAGACAGTGTAAAACAGCACAGTAAAGACCTCTGGGTTTAGTCAACAGAACTAGGCAGCCTTTTCCTAGAGGAGGCACTGTAGAGCAAGAGGGTGTGAGCCATAGTTTTATGCTATTGATAGGAAGAAAGCAAAGTAAGAGTGGAAAGGGACCCCAGCAGCACAAGCATCTAACAACCTAAATACCGTCCTGGAGTAGGGAAGAAAGGCATTGCAAGAGGAGTGAGTAGAGCCAGGGAGAACTAGGGTGGTATAGGAGACAGCCACACTGCACTGAGTCACAAACCACCTGCAGGAAGACTGAGCCTGAAAATACAGAATGGGAGCAGCATGATACGGGCGATCCTCAGAAGAGAGTATGTTAGGAGGGAGAGGAAGGTGAAGAAGCAGAGCTGTAGATGTCCAAGGAATGAGAGAAGCCAGAGCTCAAAGAGGCGAGGTCACATTCTCCTTGTCTCACAGAAGCTACATAGCAGAGCAAGGACTGGAAAGCCAGCTTCCTCTTGTCACCCAGGCCTGGATTTTCTTCTCTGTACTAATTAAGGACATGGTGGGTTGGATTAAATGTTTCCAGCCTGGCACAAACACTGAGAGTGGGTCTGTGGACTGACAACACCCTCCAGACCTCTTGCCCATATCAAGGGCAGGAAGAGGGAAAAACCCCCAACATCCTCTGAAGCCAGGCTTACAGCCAATTTCCATAGGAAAAAGAACAATGGAGCAATTACAAGTGCCAGGAACAATCTAAACATCCAGCACTAAAACAGTGATTTAACAAATAATAACTTCACAATAAATAAGTAATAAACCCATTTATGTGAGTATTCCTCAACTACTACAAATTTATAAATAAAATTGTATTCAATTATCTATAAAATAATACCAGAAAAGTAATATAAAAATAACACTATATAAAAGATAAAATAAAAAATAACAGTAAGATAAACCAAAAATGTCAATAAATTGTTTATCAAAACAATGATGAAGTAAGTGTTTAAATACTGAAGAATACATGGCCTATGTGTAAACATCCATCAATATAGACAGATATATACGTTATATTTCTCTCTCCACTCTTTTTTTTACTGAAAATAACAGACAAACTCTCCCAGCTATAGTGAGGGGCTATCAGGGTACATCTACCTATGTGTCTAGATTTATTTATTATACAAGTGGTAGAAGATAGAAAATAGTTGAAAAAGACCATGCTCAAAAATCTTAAAAAGAAGACAGGGGCAACTGCAGATTCAGGTATATAGGGGCATCTTAGTAACCATTGACAGATGGATGGATGGATGGATGGATGGATGGATGGATGGATGGACAGAGGGATGGATGGATGGACAGAGGGATGGATGGATGGACAGAGGGATGGATGGATGGATAGATGGATGGATGGATGGATGGATGGATGGATGGATGGATGGATGGACGGACAGAGGGATGGATGGATGGATGGACAGATGGATGGATGGTGAAATAGACCTATGTGTAAGATTCTCTGTGATCAATTCAACAGGATCTTTATCTCATTCAATAAAAGGAATATTCTGGAATCTCTTTTCCCAGGACCACTTTCTAGTATGGATCTGTACAGTTCTGATGAACGAAGACTTTTGAGTGAGTTTTGACATTTTCATGGTACCATCATTTATAGGAACATGAACATTAACAGAAGGCGGACATTGGGACTATCACCTTAAGAATTACCCTTTAGGGTGCTATAAATTTTTGGATTTGTAACCACAGTCCATGAAGCATCATGGGAATCTCTCACATTGGAGCCACAGCTACTCAGGCAAGAGGAAGCTCCTAAAACCTGAGCACTTTGTTAGTATCTCCTGAAAGGAGGAAGCAACTTCCAGGGCATGTGCAGTTTCCCATTTCCTGTGTCAGACCTCTTTCTACTTGAAATACCCATAACGGCTTCTGTCCTAAGCAAAACCCTAACTAATATGGGCTGCATACAACAAAACGCAAGACAGAGATGTCCCTGGGATTCCATGAGCACCAAGTTAGACTCATGAGACCCTGGCCAATCCTGATGAGCCAAGCAGGTGCGTAATCTATTTGTACATGGACAAATACCTCTTCTTCCTGGTTACCTCACTCAAGCAGCTCTTCCCTCATTCGTGCAAGCTTCTCTTCCTTCTTTATCATCAGAACAGATATGATTGTTTTTGAACGACTTTGAAGGACTGTAAATCAATATCGGACTTCATCAGGAACTAATGTTTTGCTTTCAGTTTCCTGAGAGTAATGGCCAACTCTCCTGATAGAAGCTTAAAGAAATCTTAACAAAATCATTGAGAAATCTTGTTCCAAGGCCACCCACTTCCAGAAACGACTTCCAGATGAATCTAGCCCTGTGTGCATAGGTGTCAAGGAAGACCGAGTAGTTCGAAGGCCACTCTGTGCAATAGCAGCTCTGGACAACTCACTCAGGCCACCACTTACTCATTCAACAGAGGTCTCACGTATCTGACAAGTGGCAGGCACTGGTGCTAGGGAAAAGGTAGGATGACACCACGGTGTGGTCCCCTTCATAAGAAAGACAGGCATGGGTAGCAACAGATGAGAAAACCGTAAGCCTAGAAAGAGGTTTCTTTTCCAGTCCAATAGGCAGTGCTTTAACCTACGTGTTACACAAATAAAAATAAACACCAAGAGATGGAAGGTTCATCAACTGCTGAGTGGAAGTAATTTGACTCCCAGGCGGGAAATGTGTAAACAGACTACTGAGTTTCTAGAAGGGCGGGGGCTTAGATGAGGGGAAATGGAGTGAGTGTTTTAAAGCCAAGAACTTCAGTGCAAAGCATTTGGAAAGTGGAGGCAGGAGCATCAAGGGTTCAAGTTCATCCTCGGTCACACAGAGAATTGAGATCCTGTATCAATCAATCAATACATCAATAAAAAAAAACAAACGCAAAGAACCACAAGTATCATTCAGTCAATAAACAAACACCAAGAACCACAAGTCTCTGCCCCTTAAACCTCTGCCTGCCACTTGTGGCCAGTGACATTTGGACTTGCTCCTAGATGTACATAAGTTAAGTATGGCTGTAACAGTTGGTGCTTTATACCCCTACCTTGGATGATGACTTTCAAAGTCCCAAGAAGACTTTTCTCCTCTGCACGTGTTATCTAATTTCAAAGTAAGGTCCCCAGCTGTCATTTTACCAGAAGTCAAGTCTGCACCACTGGCAGCAGCAGCAGGCTGGATGGCACATTAGGGCTCATTAATAGAGCAACAGTGTGATTTATCATCCCAACCAGGGTGCCAAGTTGGATAAAAGAGTACAGTGGGGATAATTACAAAAGGAGGCCATAGCAACTGTAACCAGGACTGCCCTAAGGAGAACTATAGCCACCCTAAAGAGGAAATAAAGGGGACATGACACTGTTGAGCTTCTGTGCAATCCCCTGCCAGCTGTTTGCTTAGGCCTTCTTCCATGTGAATCCTCACAGCAACTTCAGGAAGTAAATGTTATTCGTTCCCATTTTACACTTAAGGATGCCAGGCTCAGATAACTAAGGAAATTGCCCAGGGCTGAAAAAAAAAAGTGATAGGTGTTAGGTGTTATTACAATGATGGTGAACTCATTTCATAACATCATTGTAATAACCATTCTCAAGACAGCCATTGTATGGACTCTGAGGTAGGAATTTTTGTCTCAGGTGACCCTGGTTGAGACCAAACATACAGGTTTTCATTCACAGGTGTGATCTGGCTGTTTACCGTGCTGTGCACTTCAGCATTTGGTTGGACGCCAACCACAGAATCAAGTCAATTCAGCAGCCATTTAGTCTAAACTATGTGTTCTGGCTAAACAACTGGAGAGATGGCACAGGAAAGAAATTTTTAAAAATTCAATGATTACGGAAATGCACGGTAAATTCCAGGAGAGAGGAACCTCCAAGATCACGTGCAGTCACCCCTGGGGAGCTCTCATGCAGCAGGACATGAATGGAAAATGCGAAGACTGGACTAGGAAAAGAGTCGGGAATTAAGCCTAAGAAAGGTCATGTGCTCTTAGCATATGTAGCAATATAAAAAGCCCTTGAAGGAAAAGGCAAGAATCTGTTCAGCTTGAGGGAGGACTTAGCAACCCTCATCTGGACAAAAGGCAACAATACCACACTTCCTCATCTTCTCATCCCAAGGTTCTGACATAAAGTTAGGTAATTGCCATCCAGGAATTAAATGCTCACTCAAAGCTAAAAGGCATTTGTGTTTCCACCCTTCCTGACTTTAAACTTCTCTCCTCATACTGATGAGCTCTCTCCTGTCTTGGATCCCCCTGGTATCTCATTTCTCTCTCTGCTGTCTCTAGTAACACTCATTTTGAGCTATTGATATGCTCCCCCCCCCCCACAGGCTCTTGTCTTTGGACTCAGTCACCAGGTGAAGGTCTTCAGGTGATTAGATCTTGAGTTTGCTATCTTTATGACAGGTTCTATCCACTGCTCGGTTTCAAATTAGAGTACCCTCTTCTCAGGTTCTGAAACTGTGGAAGGTGGAGCCCGGATGGAGGAAAGAGGACCCTGAGTGCATTTTGTCCAATCCTCCTCTCAGCGTTCTCTCTCTCTTCCTCCAGTGAGGCTTCCCCTGAGTTGAGGAGCCTCTGCCACATACTCCTACTGCCAGCTATAATGTAGTGCCTCGGTGCAGATTCACAAACACAACTGCCTGCTGTCTGTTGAGCAAAATATTTTTAGGGTTCATGGAAGCCTTTCGGGGGTCTTGTTCCATCAAACCACATTAACCTGGAAGGCATCCACAGGTTCTCATCTTCTGCGACTGAGCTATGAGAAAGAGTTACTTAGATTCTCAGAGAATTTTATCTCCTTCTTTCTAGGTCATTCTGAATTTTCTTTATGATTGTATCTGTAACTATGTTGTCGTCCCCCCACCCCTCACCCCCCGCATTCAAAACTATTCCCCACATCAAAGTTATAGAAAGCACTTTTGGAATCTGTTATAATGATAAATGTTAGAAGGTGAAATTGTTATCTCAACTGCTGGTTTCAAAGCCCTTAAGAAAGAAACTGCCTTTGTTCTGGGAAATGCCTTGACAAGCACCTTAGGGGAGAGGTCAGAGATTGATTTAAAGTCACTGGCTGATCTGGACCTTCAAAAAGAGCAGTTTGCGTTGCTTTCGACAGAATGTGGTCTAAATCACATGGATGGAGACTTAATAGAGGGGAAGGAGGAGAGACGTGAAACCAACAGAGGTCTGGGCGTTAAAATTATGTCCAGGTACCTAGCATTCCCCAGAGTAAAGGACAGTCCAGTCCCTTATCCCAGAGAGAGCGCTTAGGCAGCAAGCTGTGAGAACACTTACCTGACATTCGACTCAAAAGTGCTTCAAGTCGACTTCGTTGCTGTGGCGCATAGACTCACGTCCCCAAAGCTCCCGCAAATTGCTTCATGCCTGTGCACATTTACGAGAGAGTGATTCTGCTTGACGTCCTTGAAGAAGAGGCTGACTTTCAGTGTCTGAGCCAACATCCAGGAACAGAAATTGTAGGGATAAGTCCCACCCCTTAGGGGGCGTGTTCGCCTCAGGCTAAAGTTCTCCTATAAAATTGGTGAGCGTGCTCCCAGCGCTCTCTTCTGCTTTCCTGGTCTCCGCGGGAACAGTGGTTCTGTAAGTCTATTCCTCCATTAAAGCTGTCTATATTTTGACAATCTGTCTGCATTCGCTTACGCCGTTACAAGAAATCTTCGTCCGGAAGCAGAAGTGCCCGTGAGAGCGGGAATTCCTCGGGGACAGCTTTGGTGTTGTGCAGAAGAGGACTACATTGCGTAGCGGGGCGCAGGGGCTGGTGCACAAGAGGACATGTGGCTGAGGGTGTCGATTTATTTCTGCCATGGAACAGCACCAACGACTGAGTCTTTGCAAAGTGTTTTCTCACTCTTGCATGTCTTCCGTGTGGTTTCTGCGGTCACACACCACCTCCAGGAGCTGCGTGGGCAGAAGATGTTGCCTGGGTGGCAATACAAAAGGTAAGCCGTTGTCTCGTGTTCCTCGGACCGCCATCACCCGAAGAGGTGGCAAGCTGCCTAAAAAGCCCCCTGGGCAGGCAGCTTGCTGGGCTGTGGGAATCACGAAACTCCAAAAAGCCAGCATTATTTGAGGGGCAGGTATGTGGGACAAGGGATTTGTTTGTTTTAAGATCGAATGGCCCTTTATTCAGACGGCAGTTTGGGAGGAAACACTGTCAATTGACTCCGCTTTTCCAGAATATGCTCTAGGGGAGGAGCATCCGGCTCACACGTAAACAGTAGGTTCTGAGATGAGCTTTCAGCTCCCCACCAAGGACTTCAAGACCTTCAGCTGGCCCTGCCTGTAACACCATCATGAGGTCACACTTCTCCCAGCAGGCCCCGAGGTCTGCCTATCTCCTTCCCGTGCTTGTTGCTCCATGTCCTTTGCATTTGACCCTGCCTCTCCTGGTGCTTTGCTTTCGCATTCGCCAAGAAGCACAAACTCCTTCTCAGACCTCCAAGGAGGCTGGCTCCCTACAGGGTTCATGAGCCAGAATTCTTGGAGTAGACACCATCTCTCTCTGCCTTTTGGTTCGGACGAGGTTCTGCCCTTGATGGGTTTGTGTTCTACCTGTGTCCTTTAGGAGAGAAGGTGGGGCCAGGGGGAGGAGCCAACTCCTGGCCATGACCTGGATGCTAATGGCTTGTTACCTCTTCCTTATCCCAGTCTCCCCTACCTTTTGCCTCCACAACACCAGGCAGAACCCGCCTGGATGGGCTCCTCCCCTGTAACAAGGACTGCAGGTACTGGGCAGAGAAGGATTACATCATACATACCACGTGCATCCCAAAGACGTCATTATCCCAGGAATGATCACAGAGTAATTCTTATAATGCATAAATACATAGCAATGCAAGGGCTCTAATCATTGCCCCTTTGACCTAGTAACTGAAACAGACAGACTAAACCTTCTGTTTCCAGAATATCTCATCATCAACTAGTCTAGTAAATCTACTTGTGAAGTGAATGCACTGACTCTTCACCTAGGAAGCAGGCCATGCAAACAGAATGCCAGGACTTAGGAACAGGGTCTGGGTATTCAGGGTGCTCAGTACCCCCCAGAGGGGAGAAGCCTCTGTTTGGACAATCAACTTAAGAAAGTTCCAGAGGTTTGATGGCTCCAGTGGCTGGCCAGTTCCCAGTTCACTTACCAGAAAACATCTGCCAACCTCCTTCCTCACAGGCCACTATCCTGACTGTCCCCTTCATCACTATGTTGCCAATTTCTGGCAAGCTACCTGCTGCCTGGACAGGCAAAGGTGGGTTATTTTTGTGGATGGGGTTGGGTGCCCGGGAATACACCTGGGACCTGGCAGGTTGTCTCGAATATAGGTACTGTGGAGATAAAGAGAGACCTAGGGCCCATGGAACCCATTCAACTCAGGACACTACAGTGATGTTTTCTTGACCCTTTAGCTGCCAGGGTGGGTCAGCACGCAGCCTGCTAAGCAGCAGCTTGACAATTGGCATTCTGGCCAGGGCTTGTGGAGCACGCGTGCCACCTGGTGGCCAGATCTGGAGTAACCAACATTACCACAGCCAGAGGATCCCAGGAAGCCCTTCTGTAGTGGGGATCACAGTGGCTACAAACTCTAATGATGCTTACGCAATATCCACACCACATCTCTTCCCGGCTGCCCTGCATTCTCCGTTCTCTAGGATTAAGTCATGCTGGCCTCTCTGTCTTCACGGTCATATTAATTGCAATATGTTTAGCCTCACCATCAGAAACAACCTAAGCCTCCACCATGTGGGGTATTGACTTTGTTTCGTGCCCTGAATGAGGCACAGGGATTAAAATCATGAATAAACAGTTCATTCCTTCAGCAGACTTGTGTTAAGATATTATTGACCAAAATATAAGGCACAGGTGGCAAAACAGGTTCCTAAGTTGTGAACCCAAGGGGTGATGATCCACGAACCTCAGGAGCTTCTTCCAAAGTTCATCAAAGATGTAAAGAGTAGGCAAGACTTCAGAGAATGACAAAGACAAGGTCACTCCAGGCACAGACAGACCAAGGAAAGCACAACAGGTCCAGGAAACTGTGAGGATGGCTGTAGACATTTGTGACTGTGGAGGTAGATGGCTGGCTTGTAGGAACAACGGGGCTTGAAAGACATCTTGGGCTGCAAGCCAAGTTCTCAGTCTGAGGTTTAAAGTCATGGATACATAAGTTGGTCTACCCTGCTTTCATTTTTTCCTTTTTATTAAAAATAGATTTTTCTATCATGCATCACTACCAGTTTCTAGTTCCTCCACTCTTCCTAACTCCCTCTTTAAGTATAGCTAGATCTATCTAAGGCACGCATAAAAGGAGGTTGGTTAGGGAACATGTGTTCCAGCCACAAGATAATTCAAGGTGCACTGTTATGAGCCTGATATGTATCACGTGGTGTTCATACCTAGCCCCTTCTTTAGAGGAATATTCATTCTGGAGTGTAATGTGGGTAGATAGAGGGGAGACAGGCCCGAGTTGTCCCAGATGTTGAACAGACAGGATGGTGGTGGTCCATGAGCTAAGAAAGATGCGTCAACATCCTTGCCTAAGTGACAGGAAAGGAAGTGAAGCCACGCACGGCTGGAATGGAGGGCAGAGGATGAGCCTGAGACAGAGTAGGAAACACGTATGCTTTGGGGTGTAGTCAGTAAACATCCTCAGAAATTTTGAAGCACAACTTTAATATCCACAAGTTAACACTATGACAACTGTTTCTGGTGTCCCATGAAAATTCAGAGTAATTCTTGCAAAAGTACCAATAAGCTGCTCATAAGGCACTGAAGCAGGAGAGCCCTAGAAAATATGCCTATAATTTTTCACTCTAGTGGGCCTAGGAATTGCTTCATCAGAAACCCTTCACCTCTTTTTTCCTTGGCTAATTGCTGGGCCTTAGCACCCAACCCAATCTTACCTAGTGGCACGGTTCTGCAATCTCAGCTCTGCTGAAGGCTTGCAGGTGGAACAAGTTTACAGACTGCCTAAGCAACAAAGGGAATTCAGGGCCAGCCTGGGCTACGGAATGAGGCCCTGACTCAAAACAAAAGGCAAAAAGAAAGCTGGACATGTAGGTCAACAGCAAAGAACATGCCGAGCATGGGTAAGGCCCCCTGAGTGTCATGCCCAGCAATTAAAACCAAAACCAAACATCTCACCCAGCTGCTGCAGCTGCAGACAGTCTCCTCTGGGCACACCCTGCCACCAGCCATTCTTGCCCATGCCCTGGTGCAGTATCGCTCTGACCTCACTTATACCCAGCTCTCATCTCTCACTGTAGTATTGTGAGACCATTCTACATACAGGCCAATGCAGTTCAAGTGTATGCCTGGGCTTTAAAGGGCGGTTTGCAATTCTTTGATATCACTACTGTCAAGAGGATGAACTTAGTGGGGTAAGTTTGTGAGTGCTTGGAGAGGCCAAATATGACCATCAGCCATTTGGTGACTTTTGTGGCTAGAAATACCACAGACATAGTCTCTGGCTCTCCAGGGGAACACTTTTGAGTGTCGTCCTTAACTCTGCTGTCATAGAAGAAATCTACTTTTCAGGGAAAGGCCAAATGTAGGGCTCCTTTCACTGTTCAGTGGAGCCAAAGGTTTTCAAAGCATCCCAGCCCATACTACAGATGCGTGAGTGAAGAAGCCATTCGATAGGAGAATCGTCTGTCTGTCGTCATTTTGTTCCCCATTTCTGTAGATTTATAAGCTATGAAGTCCAGAAGCCTATCTCTCTTAGCTTTGCTACTGTTGGAGGAATTTTGTTTAAATGTTTTTTTTACATATGTATGTATGTATGTATGCATGCATGCATGAATGCATATATATGTCAGTAAAGTGAATCAGTTCTGGAGGCATGTGCATAGTATCTGGTCTATTTACTGCTGTTGGTGGGCCTCACCTGAGTACACAGGCTGGGCCTGGAGTTTTAAGCCATGCAAAACTTCAGCATGTCTTACAGTGTTGGTCTCCTCTGAGCTTTGTTAGTCTGTATTAGTTCATTTTATACTAATATATCAAAAAATACAGATATGGTAAGGAACAGAAACTTAACAGTGAAGAAAATGTATTGGGTGATGGTTCTGAAAGCTGCAGAGATCGAGACTGGGCCCCAGCACCTGGTGAGGACCGCTGTGCTGTTTTCCATAGCAGACGAGACTTAAACAGGGAAAAAATGGGTTTAAATAGAGAACGAGGGAGACCAAACTCAGCTTTTTTTAAAAGGAAACTGCTCCACCCAGTAAGTACTTCCTAGACAAGGGCATTTGTATGGCCACTTCTCAGTGCCCCCAAGCTGGGGGTCAAGCTGCCAAGCACGGACTTCACAGACTACTTTCAAACAACAGCATATCTCACTGAAGCCAGGCTCTCACTTTCGCAACGTGTTTCACTATTAGGTTTGAAATAGTTCCTACTGCTGTGTCTTCAAGATGTATGATGCTTCCTTTGTTGTCTAAACTGCTGTTGATCCAACTGTTCCAAAATAAAGTTCACAGTTTACATCTCTTACGCCCTTTCCTCATCAGCTTTCCAGCTTGTGTGTCTACTTACCCAGTCTCTCTTCCACGGCTTCAGCCTCTCCCTTTTGGCCATATAACACGCAGTTACAATGTCCTTCTACACTATTCTATTATAGTTGTCAATGATGGATTTATATCCATTTGTTTCCTTGACTTGTAAATTATAATTTCTGGTATTTTGACTCTCTGGTAATTCATGATGGGGCATCAAACATCTTGAAATTGATCTAGTATTACCATAAATATTCTTATAATTTGCTCTAAGATTGATTTAGAAAGCAAATTTTAAAAAAGTATTAACATTTTATGAAATGATGGGTCCCATAATGGCATCTTGATTTATGGGTATCATGTACTTTGACCCCCTCCATTCCCATTGCCCTCCCGGTTCCTGTTCCATCTCCCCACTTCTGCTCCTCTTCTTCCTCTTCCAAAATAGTAGACTCTGGTTCCATATGGGATAAAGCATGTAATATGTCTTTCTGAAACTGCTTTACTTTGCTTAATATGGTGATATCTAGTTCCCTTTCCTGAAAATGATTTTCATTCTTTATGACTAACAAAAACTCCATTATGTATACTCACTACATTTTCTTTAGCCAATCATCAGTGGGCAGATACCTCTGCTAACTCTATAACCCAGCTCTTGTGAATAGGGCTACAATAAACATGGACACGGACACACACACACACACAGAGAGAGAGAGAGAGAGAGAGAGAGAGAGAGAGAGAGAGAGAGAGAGAGAGAGAGAGAAATTGAACATATATGACAATTTTTAGGTTTTGAGGAACCTCTATCCTGATTTCCATATTGTCTGGACTAATTCACACTTCTAACAGATTGAACTGCAATTTGGAGGCTGGTTTTGGGGCCACAGTACATAAGATCAATACAGTATTAAGAATAGGGGTTTCTTCCTACTCTGATGTCCTTTGACTTATGGCTTCCTTCTCTAGCGAGAACACACAGCGCTCCCTCCCAATCCCTTCACTTGCCCACGCCCAGCCCTCCAGGGACCCTGCAATCTGTGTGTTGACACCGTGAACTCAACTTAAGCAGCCTCCTTTCATTGCCTAGTGTCATCAGCTCCGTTCTCTCCTCTTGTATTCTGTGCTATGAACTTTCCCCACTGTGGCCTGACTGGATGCAGCGCTGCTTTCTCCTCACAGGGCAAGTCCAAAACTCTAATTCTCTCTCCCTGAGCGGCCACAGGAAACCTCTTTGCAGATGTCCTCTATAGTTCGACTCATCTGTGCTCCTTCTTTTAGGGACTTTGTGTAATGAGTGACTGTTCTTCCATCTGGGCTAGAATAGGTATCACAGCCATTTTGTAGGCAAGAAGGAAAAAAAAAGTAAACGGTGTTATTTCCACTTAAACTCTGAACTTTGGATATCTGAGTCCAAATTCCAATACTGTCACATTGGACAGATAAAGTTTCTTTGACTGCAAGTCTCTAAGTGATAATAAGAAATTAATAATGCCTACCCCATGTGGTGTGAGAACTGGATGTGATAAAAACAACCCACCATCGATCAGAGAACTGACTCTTCCACGTCACTTTCCTTCCTTCCCTTTCAGAAGGATTATTGGGAGAAGCTACTTGTTAGAGCCCAGCCTACCTGGCCAAGTGATCGGAACTCTTATCTTCTAAGATTCTGTTGAAAAAAATAATAAAACCTAAACCATAATATGCTACTAAGAAGTCAGACACAAAGAGGAATTCTGGGAAAACTGCCTGCAAATTTTATGTCATAAATTTGAGGGGGAGAGCCTTGTGTCCTGCCTTGTCTACTTCTGGTTTAGATCTGGCAGCTTGTGCATGGGTGACGGTCCAGAATTCCAGCTCTGTCCGGGAAGAAAACAAACAAGAGAAACAGATGGCAAATCATTTGTTCAAACTCGAAGCCAAACTGGCCTCAACTACTGCTGGGATGGTAGCAGAGGCCAATTTCTAGAGTATTTACAAAATCATTTGTAAGGATAACAATTTCCAGACATTTACAGGGATGGCTGGGGGCAGAGTTTTGCTCTGCAGACTCTGCAGTTTGCAGGCATCCAACAGGCAGCTGCTGAGGACACCACCTCTCATCCTAAGCCACTTCCCTTTCACAGGCTCTGACAAGGAGAACAGGCTAAAATCTACACGTCACAACTTCAGAGCAAGGGTGAAAGTCCTGCTTATCAGAAACAAATGGAATGTGCTTTGTGCAAAGTCCAAGCAAACTGCTGCAGGAAGACTGAGGGCAAAGGTTAGTCCAGGGCTTCCTGGGTAAAGATGTTAGCCTATGTGGTAAACTGGTCCAGATTGAATGTACTCTGGCTGCTGCAGCAGCTGGAGAAGCCCCTTCAGGGGGGAATTTAGGCTGCAAATGGGATGTCTTAGCAGCTGTGAAAAGCAGAAATTAACTCTGTATTATAGGTGGACCAATTACCAAACATGTAAGTTTGGTATATAGTGGAGTGGACCGTCAATAAGATGCTTGTGCTGAACATCAAGAAGGTCAGCGATACTGTCTTGTTCCCAAGAACCCAATCCCACAGCCCGGCTGGAAGAGGAAACAGCCGGTGAGATGCAAGAAGAGACCTAGTCAGGTGGTGACGGTCTAATCAGAGTTTCTTTGCTTTTCCCGTGCAGCTGGAACAAACATATCTGTTCCAGTCACATCAGTTCAGAAATGATTAGCCTGGAAAACCACTGCAATTAAAAAATACAGCCCCTGAGGGAAAAAAATATACCAAGGATTTAAGACTGAGGATGTCCTTCATACGGCCATCTTAACCTGGAAGGAAAACTGCGAAGAGCAAATGCCTAGAAAGATGACTGGATGGCTAAAAGCACTTGCGACACAGTCATGATAGCGAGATGGTACCCAAAGGCATGCTGGGTGTGGAGGATGCATCCGTAAGCTGAGCCCAGAGGTGGGTAGAGTCAGAAGGATCACTGAGGCTCACTAAAATTTAAGTCCCAAGTTCAGAGAGAGGCTGGCCTCAAAGAAATGGGTGGAGAATAAAGGAAGGATATCAGATGCTTTTCTCTGGCCTCCACACATGTACCTAAATATAAACGTCTATAGATTCACACTCCCTCACACATAGGGGAACAAATCAATAATTCTTAAAAATAAAAGAGCGAATGACAAGACAACACAGAAGCTGTGCTTAGGATGCAGCTGGAACCAGGAGAGTCACATCAACTGAGGTCAAATTTCTTTGGCTGTTTGATAGTTAGTAACACAGAATCCAGAATTCCAGGTATTGTCTAAACATTCTCAATGTATGCTTGTAGGCTTTTGCAGAATTATTTCTACATGTCTTTTTGGATTGATGTATTTAAAGTAGCGTTAATAATCATAATTAACATCGTATGTGTAGAAGCAGAGGCTTGGAGGAAAAGAAAACCGCAAACCAGTGGAAGGAAGGGCATGATGGGAAATGAAACAGGTGTGTGGAAATGGGTGTGGTGTGTATCAGAAACATTTTAGATCAGAATTGATGGAATTCTTGACTAATAGGACCAGAAATAATCGATAGTTACAAGAGTTACGTGGCCACTGCCAACAAGACACTGTCTTAAGAATTTCATCCAGGAAGTGGGCTCGTTCCATTTTCCCCCTGACATGTTCAATCCGGGTTTTCATCTTGGAACTGCTCACCAAATGAGAAGATGCCACCACCATCCAGACTCCATTAACTACCACTCATGCGGAACAGGAGAAAAGTTGCTGAAATGGGCTTTCCTTAAAGAAAAACTTTCCTCCAAAGGATTCCAGATGCGCCACTACATCTTATTAGTCTAAACTCAGCTGCGTGGCCACTCTGAAGAAAAGCTGATTAGAAAAGCAATGGACGGAAGGGGGAGGATGGAGAGAGAGTACTGGGAGAGACAATTGAAATCTGGGGGCGTCTCTGGGATAAGCTAGGAACCTACAGCAATGAAACTCCCAGGGCTCTCTGAGGATGACCCTAGCTATGATTCACAGCCATAGAGGATACAAAGCTTCAACCGGCCATGTCCTGAAGGGCCTGGAACACCAACCCAACCACAAACCCTTCTTTGACCTGCAAGCTGCCCTCCCTGCAAGATGTGCTGGGGTAAAGATGGCAGGGAAATTGTGGGAGGGACCAACTAATGGCTGCCCTAACTGGAGACCCATACCCTGAGAGGGAACTCACCCCTGAGAGCCAGGACCCAGAAGCAGAACAGCCCCTAGTCCTAGGATAGAACCAAATGTGACTAAAGTCAATGAAATAATTCCTAAGGATATTCTGCTATACTCAAAGGCTGGGGGCTGGCCCAACTGTTAGAGATGCTTCACCCAGGAACTGATGGAAACAGCTGCAGAGACCCCAGAGCCAAACATTAGGTGCAGCCCAGGGAATCCTATAAGAAAACCCACAGAACCAACTGACCTGGGCTCACAGGGGCACACAGAGACTGAACTGACAACCAGGGAGCCTGCATGGGACCAACCTAGGCCCTATGCATATATGTGACAGTTGTGTATCTTGGCCTTCTTCTGAGACTCCTAACAGTGAGAACTGGGGCTGTCTCTAACTCCTCTGTCTGTTTTGGGGGGCATGGTTCTCCTACCGGGTTGCTTTGTCCAGCCCTAATAGAAAAGGAGGTGCCTGGTCTCACTTCAGTTTGATATAGCATGGCTGGCTGATATCCATGGGAGGCCCGCCCACATCTCAAGAGAAAGAGAGAAGGGGAGTGATTGGAGGAGGGGGCTGGCAAGAGAAGTGAAAGGGGAACTTTTGAATATAAAATAAATAAATAAATAAACAAACAAACAAACACACACACACACACACAAATATTTCTCTCTATGGAGCAAACACCAAGTCACTTTAGGCTCCAATCTGAAAGACCAAAGCCCTACAATGGAAGACAACACTTCCCTAAGGGTCACCTCAGTCCCTGGCCCTTCTTCCCTTGTTAATTCCCCCAGGACACTGCAGGCTATCACAAGGAGGGCACATGGCGAGAACAGCCTCCTGCTCTCTACCCTAACTCCGGTCCCTCTCAAAAATTACTCATTGCTTCCTCCCTTTTCCTATTGGTTCTCTTGGTACTTGTTTTTAGTTACTGGAATTCTCCATGAAATAAAAATAAATGTCATGAAGTAAGCAGCAGATCAACGTGCTAGGAGAGATGAAACTGCCAAGATAGCTTAAGGTTACAATTCAGGAATGAACACTCGAACCTTCCAGAGAAAAGAACAACCCGATAGCTGCACAAACCATGTGCTGTTTAGAGAAAACGACAAACCGCAGGAAGAATTCACTGAATCTAGTGGCTTTACTGTTCCAAAGGGTTTTCAGATCCCAGGGGCAATTCCCCTACGGTCTAATAAGGGGCCACTAAACAACTCCCACCCAGGGGAGACTAAACCAGTGGGCAGTTCTTGTGAATTAAAGGAACCAATATCATAGCTAATTCATCATTACAGAATTCAGACACTTGAGGATATGATAAACCACCACAAGCTTGCTGATGGTGCAGTATCAGCTAGATGAAATGGGACCTAGACACACTCTACAGAGGGGGCATCTAAGTGCAAGAACATGCTGTGTGAAAATACCCAGTGTGGGCTCTAGCACAAATGATGTGCACATCCTAGTTCAAGGTGGGCTATCACGTCTGAGGGCAAAGAAAAAGACGTCACTGAGAGTTAAGTAACAGTTAACTGAACAAGAAACAGAAACAAAGGGGAGAGGAGACAGCGGCAGAATGGCAGTTACACATAGAGAGCACCTTCAGAAGTGATGAACCGAACACAGCATTCAGGAAAAGAAGATAACGGGCTCAGGGATGGTTCAGGAACGAGCATCAGAACGACTGATGAAAAGGTGGTAAGATTAAAAAATATCCAAGATAATTTCTCCATGTGTAATCTCAACCTTTACTCGGTGCCAGCTGTAGACTTTTAGCAACATACGGCATGACAGTTACATGGCTGCCCCAAAGGCACAGCTTTGCACTCTGCACAGAGGCTGGGAAGACCAAAGAAGCATTGTTGAGGACAGTCAGTTCTGGTAGAAGCTGGCCGAGGACGTAAATGCCTTCGGAATTTAAAGAGACTGAAAAAGCACAATGAAAATACGAACATGTTTTGGAACGGAGACATCGATTTGCCTTTATATGTGAGCACAGGGACTGCCGGTCAATACCTGATTAGTGAGAGACAGAAAGATGCTCACTTTGATTGTCTTTAGGAAAACCGAGTTTTCTTCATGTTTGTTTGAACAAGTACACTGTCCTCATGAATTCAAACTGTGGTTTTCACTCTGTCCCTGTGAGCCAATGAGCTGTCCTTCCACGCTGTGCATTCATTCACTGCTCTATTCTGCTTCATGGTGGCTGCTTCTTGTTATATTTGACATGAAATACAAACATGAGTGTAATCTGTTAAATATATATCTCTTGTAGAAATGCACCTTTTCAACAAGCAAGATTTTACTAAACATTTTTAGCACATTTCAATAGGATTAATAACTCAGTATCACAGTCTGTTAATGTCAATGAAAGTAGTAACTTACGGATTAAAATAGATTTTTAACCTGACAGGAAAAATACAACAGACATACAATCTGAGAGGAGAAAATGAGGTGCAGGTAGTTAGGTGTTTTCAGTGCTTTAATACTTCATTCCCAAAGGTAAACACAGGACTAATCAATCGTCAGTTCAATTCCAGTGGGGAGGGGGGGAACTTAAAACTGCATTAATTAAATCGGTGCTGAAGTCCAAAACCAAAATGACCCTTCAACCACTGGTATGACTAAATTGGAAAGTCCATTCGAGGAAGCGAATCCCAATGCAAAATTCTGAAAGTGGTTCTCTTACATGGTGGCACTAGATTCTGTCTCTTTGTAAGGGTTCAATTTACCATAACACCCAAGGATAGGATTACACAGAAACAGAATTATACAAGGCGTGATGTAATTGAGTGCGGAAGATGAAGCATTTTAATGTCTGGGTTACAATCCCTGTCATAACACAAGTTCTACTGCATAACTCACAATGGCCTGAAACTGTTTTAGCAACGAAATTATATATTTAAAGATAATTCCTATACATTACATTAACTGTAGACACACCATCAATTTCAGCCTTTTATTAACCTAGAAAAGTACAGCTTTCCCAGAAAAACCCAGTCATCGCATTTCAGTCAGCTGTCCTGGACTGCTTCCGTAATCAGCACCAGCTATGGGTTGTCCCTTAACTCCAGAGAGGACAGGAAGCAGGGGCAGAAATCACTGCATTTTCCCATTTTTAGGTATAAAGCATCCCACTTAGGTGAGACAGTAGAGAGGCTACCAACTGTCAAACTGGCCCAAAGCTCTTTTTTTCCATAGCATCTTAACCCCTTCTAATACGCCAATGGCATTCAAACTGAGTCGCTAAGGGTTCGGTCACTGTAAGGGAAAATAAACGTAATACACTTGTGGGAGGTGTGGAGATTGGCCTTTAGATGTCTGCTTGACAATATTCTGGTGCAACACCCCTGTGCACACTCAGACATAGTCTGCTCATGTTGGTTTCTATTAGCTCCTATCCTGCTAGTGGCAGGTAAGGTCATGGGACTGCCAAACAGTCCACCTGGTCACGAAGAGAGACGGGACTGTCCGCTGAGCAAAAGAGCATGGATACCACCATGACACTGGCCCAAGTAACCACGTCTGTATCCCTGAAATAAGAACGGCCACACTGAAGCAGCAATGCCTGTGGAGGGATCTCTGCACCTCCAACGCCCCACAGCTACAGAAATCCACTCAAAAGCTCAAAAAGCACAGATTGAATTCAGGTACCCGTGATCCTTTATAAATCCTAAAGTGGAGAAATATTCTTATCTTTGACCAAGAATTCTATTGGAATGAACTAAAGACATCTTTTAAAGTAATTTTAAGTATACTCTTATTATTATATTTCTACATAGATTATTCAATATTCTTTGTGGACATAATTTAATCAATAATATATCACAATGTCAACACTACATGGTCCAGAATCAGATTCTGGCTACAGAGGAAGCTTAATTATTAAGCAATGCCTTTCTAAAAAGCTTCTGTATTTCTGATTGGTACGGAAAGAAAGAAAAAGCATCTCTCGTTGAAATAACACTGAGGTTCAGCTTGGGCCCCTTCTGTGTTGAACATATTAACTCTTCGGGAGAAAATGGCAAAACACAGTCCATGAGTTACAGTCATCTTCAAGAAAAGTCTATGGGCAGCTCCGGCGTGACAACTGTGTATCGTGGGTCTAGTCTGGGGATGAAGTTGTGAAATTCTCTAGATGCACCAGTACCAAAGACATCCAGGGCTTTGCGGTTCATGAGTGCAAACCTGTGGAAGAGGACACAATTCAGAAACCATGAGCAACGTCCACGAGGCAAAGCGAGCGCATCCTCTGACTGAGTTGGCAAGGACTGGCAAGGCAAAAACCCTGAAACTAAGTGGCAGTTTCAAACACTGCATAGGCACCGCAACGCCTAAACATCACTGTCCCGATTTATTTAAAAAGATGACCCCCAAGGTCACAAACCACAGTCATCAATTATAATTTCAAACATGTCCAGAACTCCTTACATTAGATGGTCTGAACACAAAATCTGACCTAGCTAGTATTTCCCTGATGAAAAATATCACACAGGATACTAAGTACATAATGAACTATCAAACATTTACCAATGAAGCAAAGGCCTTAAATGTAACTGCTCTCATAACTGAGACCTTAGTGTCTCCCAGTGATAATAGAACAATCCAAATATGCAAATATTTAAAGATTAAAAAGCAAACAGCAGACAGGTTCTCTCATTTGTAATAAAACAGAGTAAACATAAATTCTTGTGGGTGTGTGAGGTGACTTAGAAGGTAAAGGACTCGCTGACAGCATGACCTCCATCCCTAGAACCATATGTTGAGAAAGAGAACTGACTGACTGCCATGACACACACAAACACAGACACACAAACAAACACACGTCGAAGGATGCAACCCTTAAAAAAGATACAGCCCGCGTTAACCATTATCCAACCCCAGAGATAAAGCAATAGTAAGAACATGTGAGTTGATGCACAGGATGGACCGCCCTTAGGTCTCCCTTCTTGTTCAGAATCGCTGCATTCATGGAGAAGACAGCAGAATGACATTAACTCTGAACTGCTGGCCAGAATGAGTATTCCAAAATCCAATAAATACAACTTTTAGTTCTTTACCAAAGTAAGGCCCCTTCCAAACTATTCACTGGTAAAACTCTTGCATGTACAAAAATATCAATGACGGATGGATGAAAGTACAATAATATGGAAGCTGCATTCTGTCAGAGCTAAGAGCAAGAATTCTAAAGTCACACTGATGGTCTACAGGCCAGCTCTTCCGCTTACTGTGTGACACAGCAAGCTTGCGAGCCTTTGTGTGATTCCTGGTTTCTTCATACCCATATGAGAATAGCAATTTACCCACTTGAAGGATTAAATCTGTACGTACTTACCACATGTACCTTAAAACTTGTCTGGGACAGGGAAAGCACTATATAAGCGCTTGCTGTGTGGGCTGGTAATAATGACAGCACTGTTGAGAGCTGTGATTACCTGGTCTACTGAGCACCACTACAGACCTGAATAACTAACTGTGTATGTGCTACAGAACGAGGTAGTCTGTCCATCAAAGGAGGACATACAGAAAACATGGTCCCTCTCTGGTAGTGGGAGCGTTATGAAACGAGGCATAATGCAAAGTAAATCACAGAGGACCTGATGCTCACAAAAGGACTGATTGGTGCTGATTAAGGATTAACTACAGAGGTATGGGCCCTGCAGACAGGGGTCAGTTTCCATGTGAACAGACTACAAAGCACAGCCATGTTGCGTGCTTGGCTTTCCCCATTCTGTTTCTCTGCCACACTCTGACACTTCCTGTGAATCTTTACCATAACACAGTGATGTGCTGCCTGGACCTTCCAGCTACAGGAATCAAGAGTCAAACAAACCTTTTTCATATACACGTCACCCAGTGTCAGGTAATCCCTCATAGTAACACAGAACAGACTACAGTGTAGAATTACTTTATTAAAGAACAAAAGAAAATGAAGATTGTGAGAGAAAACACATGAACCACAGTAGGAGAGGTGAAGGTACCAGGGCTGAAGTACAATTCCATCAGCCTACTTGTCTATTAGGAAAAACTCTCTCCAAAACAACACAATTAAGACCAAAGGGGTGGGAACTGGGAGGAGAAAAGAAAGAGATAGGAACAGCTGGTGAAAGGAAATTAACATGATATGAGGCAACAAAAAACAGTAATTTTCCTAAAATTAAAATCAGTTGATTCTGTAGAGATGAGTCATTTAATGGATATACTTACTGTGAGTGCGTGTGTGCGTGTGTGTGCGTGTGTGTGCGTGTGTGTGCATGTGTGTGCATGTGTGTGCTGGAGTCTGTACTCTCCAGGCAACTCTACCACTGAGCTACATTCCCAGTTTAAGCATGATTAATATTTTAAACAAAGGAAGAGTTTAAAGATATACAGATAGATAAGATTAAGTGCCGATTATCTAATCAGTGACAAACAAGTAAGAAGACTAACCTAGAAGCTGTAAAATATCCAAACTATTGTAATAAAAACATTAGTCAAATATTTAATCTTCACTCAAAGGAAATCTGGTGCATTTATTAAGTTGGTCAAATTTGATTTACATATAAATAACTAATTTACCACTGAAAGAATATTCCCTCAGGGGACAAAGACATTTCTTTATAGAGTTCTTCATTTTTTATAAGTGTTGAAAATATCTTGATCACTTACCTGCCCTTGGTGAGCCTTAAAAGGAACTTCCAGTAGGATGGTCGCAAGTTATGAACTTCCATAACAGCCTAAGAGTATCCAATTTGAGAGTTATTTCAGTAAATACAAATACTGCAGGCTCAGGCAATAAAGCAGTTTTCAGCTCTACATTTGGTGCATTTTAAAAGTTTCAGTGATGACAACAAAGACACGCTCTTATGTGAAGACACTATAAGAACCTCTGCTAACATGCTTTCAAGTAGATGTCTGCTTTCGAGATGACAACTGGCCAGCAGCCATCTTTATCAGGAAGCAATAAGGTCCACGAGATAGCAGACAATTTGATGTTTCTGAGCTTCAATCTGACAGCACCCCTGTGAGGAAGAGCAAGCACGAGGACCCCCACCCCGACGCACGCGCGCGCGCACACACACACACACACACACTTCTGCAATGACCTTTAACCCAGCCACTACAAGAATGAGACAAACCCAGAGAGCTCAAGCTGGCTCATCCGCGTCATTCCCGAGGAATGTCATGGAGTGTCCAGGAGGGCACCTGAGTATATTCATATTTAAGGCTCACATCCTTTCTTTTCTCCAGTTAGAATAATTACATCAGGGTGTTCTACCTACAAGGCTAGGAAATCACCCACCCATGCACGCTACTTAAACAAAAATATTGGTCCGTTCTTCAAGCAGGGCCTGGGACATTAACACGTTTAGTGCTTTGTGACATACCAGCTCTTCTTGGTTTGAGGAAACAAACCACCAAGAAGGAACCATGACAAACAAGGGTGTTCCTAGGCTCCGATGTCCCCAGCAGCTTAATGAAAAGCAGAAACAGAAACTGCTGCTGGCCTCTCCACGGCCGTACTTACTGCGTGGAAGCAGATCGCTGTGGAGATGGAATAGATGATGGTGTCTGCCTGAGGAAAATACGGAACCTTCCCGGCCGCGATGCCCTTAAAATACATTGTCTGCGAATCAGGCAGAGAGATTAGGCTTGGTTTTAAAATGAAGCAGCATTAAGACAGAACTGAGGAGTGAGCTTCCCAAGGGCATTTTCTGCCTGTCCTTAGAGAGCCCAGATCCTGCACATCTGCCCATTAGTGTTCCGAGGAGCCTCTCCTTCACTCCACACAGCAGTGACTTTATTTCTGCCGCACTCATGTCATGTCTTCTGGATGCTTCTGTAAATGCCTAACTGCTGCCTTCCTTTGTTAGGCTCGTTTATGCCATCATTTACTGAACTATATGATGGGCAGAGTGTTAGGAGCAAGGGATTTATTTATAAAGGAACAAAATACAAGCCGAGCAGATACATTTCCTGCACTCTGGTGAAAACTATTTCTTACTCTTCTCCTCTAGCAACACTGACCAACTCTGCCCTGGATGCATGGACTATGTGCACTTCTCTCCTTTATTATGATTACCAACCTGCAGCCATCCCCCAAGGCCATGCAAGGCATAATGGTCTTCTAACTGCCCTTCATGCCTACTTCGAAAACACTCTACAGAATAGTCTTTTTTTTCTTAAAATGTAAAATAAATCAAGCCATTACATTCCTATAACACCATTTAGAGGCTTTCATTCTGTAATTTTTTTTTTTTTTTAAATAGAGAGTCCCATGTAGCTCAGGCTGGCTTCAAACTTGCTATATAGCCAAGGATGGCTTTGAACTTCTGACCTCCTGCCCCTACCTCCTGGTGCTGAGTACAGTCTAGCGCCCCCACACCATTCTGCAACTTAATGAGCCAGTGAATCTGAGTGCTGAGCATTGACAGCTGCACTAATACGAGCTGGAAGTCTACCGAGGAGCCTCCAGTTGGCTCTGTCAAACTAGGGCTTACCAAAAAGACAACCACACACTTCTGTAGCTCTAAACATGACACGATATGGCAATGGGAAACATTTCTGCTCCCCTAGTTCTCCAGGAAAAATGAAGCTTAAATGCAAGCTTTTAGATCTAGTTAACAGTTTACAGGAAAGACAGGAATTACACGTTAAAGAAGGAAAGCAAACAGGATGGAGGAGGAGAGAACACCTAATGGAGGAGGGAGAGGAGAGAGACAGGAGAGGGAGGAGGGGAGAAATAACTCCTAATGCAGGAGGAGGAAGCTAGAAGGGGTGACTACATACATTAAGAAAGTCTCTGCATGGGCTAAACAGAGGACTGCACAAACACACAAGATCCTCAGGGAAGAAGGAAGCTAAACAGTTAATGATGCTATTATGGAGTCAATAGGCTTTTTAAATGCATAAAATGGTACATTGGCAGTACTACTGGTTTTCTTTTTAAAAGTATTCATCCTGAGTCTGTGTGGATGGGGTGGCAGAGGACAGATGAAGAGACACCGTGGATCTTGACAAGCGCTGATGTGCATGGTGCCTGCTGACGGAGGACTGCTTATACTATGCTTTTGCCATGTGTGCTGTGCTTGAGAATATCACAGACTCGCAAAGGAAATAAACATAATGGGGAACTGTCAATACTTGGCTAGACCCAGAGCTAGCTTATTCTTGCAACTTAAGCAGTTACAGGCAGCAACAAACACTTTGTATCTGTGGGAACTTCTCATGCATGAAGCCTGTGCTTACCTCCACCAGTTTGGAAGCTAGGTACATGGAAATTGTTGTGCTCTTATAAAACATCATGGATACACCTGCCAAAAACCCTGGAACAGCAAGGGAAAGACTGATCAGATGGTAAGGTCATCAGAAACGCCAATTCACTTAAATAGGAAAAGATGCGCGTTCAGAGCTGCCCCCAGCTGGACAAAACACGACGACAGCAACAAGTCCCATGACACTAAAACAGTGAGACATCATTAATCCATGATTTTAAATAAAAACAGTCATCTTCAGAGGTGAGAACAAGCAGTGCATAACAAGAAACCCTAACTTAAAGAGCTCAGACTGCTTTCAGTGTGGGCACAGTGCTATTGGCCACAGCATCACCTTCACTGGACAAGGGGAAAACCAAGGGGCAGGGCCTGGGCTCTTCGAGACTTAGCTAACTGAAGTAGTACACACATTACATCCTAGACAAAGGTCTTTCATTTTTATTTCTATAACATAATTGAGTGCCTTTTAACTATGTAAACGTGTCATCCTCCAGTGGTGAAAATGGATTTGTAAAGAACTCTAACTGGACTTCACATTAACAACTTTTATAATTGTCTTTGTGTTCTTTGACAACACATCCTCGAAGTTCCTGGCAATGATGACAACTCGAGTTATTACATTGCCAACTCATATACCAGACAGCCGGTGAGCCTCAACTCACTTAAACCTCACACACTCGCGGGGGTCTTCACAAGGACGCCATTACAAGGCAGGAAGAAACTGAATGGCTATGGGGGTTTGCACGCCATCCCATCACTGACTGCTCCAACAATGAGCATTCTCTGGATGACTGACTTACCAGCCACAATAGCATGTAGCTCGTCGTCCAGGTTCCGGATCCAGCGGAGGAAACAACTCGTCCCCTGTATTAAGGAGAAAACACAGCCATCTTGGTTACGTTACTTCTGAGGGGAGGGAGAAATTGCATGAGAACAAAACTTGCGCTGAGTGATTCTCTCAACAACCGGATCCTGTGTGAGACAATCTGGGACCCAAGACGGGGAAGTGAGCTTACAGCCCCGCATCCACTTAGATCGTATGTCACACGCTGCTGCAACGCTTCTCCAAAGCCCGCCCATGAATGCAGCTCCCTAAACACGGAACCAGGAGCAAAAGGCCATTTCCACCTTAACAAAGCCAAGGGACTGGGTGAAGTAGGCATCTGTGAAACCAGTTTGCTGGACCACAGACAGGTTCTCAGCAGCAGCAAGGAAAGAGAAAATGCACCTGCAGCAGACACAGCCCACCAGAAAGGTCACTCTTTAGCCAGAAAGCAGGTGACACTAGACAGAAGCTCAGATCTACAAAAAGAAATGAAGAGTGCTTAAAAAATAAAAAATAAAAAGAGGGGGGGGAGGATAAATTTAGAAGACATGTTTCCTTTATCTGTAGTCAGCCAAAGAAGAGTCAACAAATTATGGGCCTTTTAGCTAAAAACGGCCTCCGTGTGGCTTACTATGGCTTGGAAAGGAACCCTGGCTTTTGTTTGTTTCTTTGTTTGGGTTCTGTTTTTACAGCAGGCCTGGCTCGGCTGCCAGGGTTTTCTAGAACTTCTAGGTTCACTCAATCTTTCTGCCTCAGCCTCCAGAGGACTGCAGCTAGAGGCAGGTTCTATCACGCCAGGTTTCAAGGTCTGTTTGGGTTTTTTAAGTAGTTTTACATGGATAAAACTAAAAGTATAATAATATTTTATGATGTCAAGATTCTATGAAATTCTAACTCGGTATGGTAAGTGTTACTGGACCATGCCATGCTCACTTGTGGACACCGTGCCTGTGGCTGCTTTGATGGCTTTCTTATCACAAGAACACAGCTGAGTGGTTGTGACAGAGATCACATGGCTCAAAGCCTAAAATATTTACTCTTTGGCGTTTCAAAAAACAAGTTGAGTGTAAAACAAAAATATTAACAATGTACTGTGGAGTTTCAGCACTTTAAAGATAAATGCATAACACATGGGTTAGAAACGGATTCAATGTACAGTGTAATATTTTTACATTGTATATGAAGTGATAATACTATTCAATGCTGAACTTGTAAGTCCAAAAATATTCTAAAACAAATGAAAACACTGTTACAAAAATAAGTATTAATGCTAAGTCAGCAGGAATAATAATATGAAGCAATAAAAATACACAGCTCAAAATAAGAAGGGGATAACAAGGAAAAAATGGAACAGAAAACAACTAACAAGACTATAAAGACCTTAACTGGACTATACTATACAAAGTTGAAATGTAAAGAGGCTAAGATCCCCCAATTAAATCACTTAAATCACAGAGAATATCAAATTAGGTTCTAAATGGAGGTATGGTGGCTCGTCTGCATAATCGCAGAACTTGGGAGACCGAGGCAAGGGGGTATTGGTGGGAGTTCAAGACCAGCCTGGGCAAAGTAAGAACTTATCTCAGTGGGGAGGGAACCAATTATACCAACTTTTCAAAGGAAGAGACAAGGGTGAAACTCCAAAATTAGAAACATATTCACAAGTCAACATAAATCAACAATTCATTCCTTAGAATTGGAGTTTAAATTCACAAACTAACATTCAGATAGTGAAACATTTCCGTGGTAATGAGAAACACACTGGTGGTCCTCCGCTACACAGAAGGCCATCACTCAATGTTGCCACAGTCCGTGTTAGGATGATCTCTATGCACGTGCTGCTGTGGGCTTTGACATATGGAGACATTTATAGGCACACATTATAGGCACACAAAAAGGGGCAGAAGAATGAAGTGACAAGAATTGGCTGCTTTAGACGGCACAGCAGGAACTGTGAGTGGGCACAAAAGGGGACCCCCCTGCCCATTTTACAGCGTTACAATACTGCTCGTGCGTTAGGAGAGAAGACCAGTACAGCACTGGCCAAGTCTGGTCACCTGCTAGAAAGGTCAGGTGTATTCAGAAATGAGCAACCAGGCAGTAAGTGTTTAAAATGACTTAAATATTTTAAATTAAAATGTTTAAATTTTTTTAAAAATTACACAGAATATTATTATATTTTGCTTAGAAAATATGCATTTCCCTAGAATGCCTATGTATTGGAAACTAAAGAAAATAAATCTCTGAAAAAATATATAAACACAATATGGGCATAAATTCAAGCAAATTAAGTAACATTCTAAGCAAGCTTCTACAACCTGAGTTCATAATAAATTGTTTATACTTGGTGATGATGCTAAGCTAATTATAAATACTCCAAAAAGCTAAGTTAAGACACATCTTATTCTAACAACAGCCATGCCATTTCTTTCTCTTTCTTAAAAATTATTCATTCACTACTTTAATTTTATGTGTATGACCATTTCCTATGTTGTGGGAGGGGTGTGTGGGTGTATTACATGTGTGCGTGGTGCTCACGAAGGCCAAAAGAGGCCACAAGATCTGCTGGACATGGAGATAAAGATGGTTGTGAGCCACCATTTGGGTGCTAGGAACCCAACCTTGGTCTTCTGGAAGGGCAGCCAGTGCTTTGAACAGGTGAGCCTTCTCTCCAGCCCCTGATTTAGTTCCCAGTTTTCCTTCTTTTCTGATAAGCTTACCTTATATATACTAACAAAGGATCCCAGGAAAGCTCCTAGCTGGAAGTTTTCTTTGTTGTAGAAGAGCGAAAGTAGTCGGGATGGTTCTGTGAACAGATGTCTAAACGCAGAGGGAACCCGGAGACAGCACTGAATCAAGTAGCCCACACTGAACATCCTGATGAAGCCCTAGAGAAAATTCCATCTCTTGACATTTTGTTGACAATAACCACAGTGAGTTTAGGAACACAAGCGTGGAAATCCCCCTACCCCCCCCCCCAAAAAAAGTAAACAAAACCAACTTCCTTGGGAAATTTTAATAGGAACTGTCTGATCATCAGTATAAACATGGATTTTTTTTTAAAAAAAGAAGATAAATTAATTTTTTGTTTGTGGCTCTGGTATCATATTTTTTAAATAAGGAATTTCCTAGGAAATGGGAACTCTACATAGGTCTTGACTCCTATAATCTACTACACGAAGCTGCTTTGCAGTGAAGCAAACTGAGCTTGAAGACACTGAACCCTGCCTTCCCATCTTCTTGTCTCCCCCATGGCAACAGGGAACTAGCTGGGACCTTGGCCTGCCTGCTAAGCTCCTAAAGGTCAGGCTTATACCTTCCAGATCACAATATTCTTTTCTAGGAAAAGAAAAACAACTGAACTGCTATGAGAAAGAATTAACGGACTCTCCTAAGGCCTGGTGACCAGAAGGAAATCAAACAGGCCAGTCATTTATGAATTCCCCCGGGTTCGCCTTCCTCAAACTGCCCAGTATTAGCTCAACAGTGAAATAGTCCTTTTATCTCCATAACATTATGGTAGTGACTTAGAGATGACAAACAGGCTAATTTTTTTCACTCAGTTTTCAAAAGATAAAATTAAAACATTTTTGAAAACCAATCACTGACACCTTCATATCATCCGACAATATTCTTTGGCTGTCTATTATATACCAGAATTACATAGATGTGGGGGACATGGCAGCCTAGACCACGTTCTTGCTTTTGTCAGGCTTTAGAACCTCATATGGAAAAAGAAAATAAATGAGTAAAGGAATGCATTACAAATTACAGTGTGTTGTGGAGGAAGTCATCGGCCACTGGAGCACCTCTATTAGACTGGATAGTAAAGAAAAGCTACGGAGGACGTGACATTCAAGTAGACACAAAAGAGATGCCATCATGAAAACATGCCACACAGTTTGGACAGAAAGCACAGAGCCAGCAAGGAGGTGGGCAGAAACCGCTCCTGTGAGGACGGCTGAGAGCAGAGTGAGCTGAGGAGAACGCATCGGTGGGACTCTTTACTACGGGGGGTGTGGGGCAGTCTCACATGTGGTATAAGCAAGGCACCCCCATAGTGAGACACACCTCGTGAGAAACTTCAGTATTTTAGCCTTCAATCCCCAGCATTCAGGAAGCAGAGGCAGAGGAAGGCAGACCTCTATGAGTTCAGAGTCAGCCTAGGATACACAGAGTACAGGACAGCCAGGGCTACATAGAAAGACATTCACAAAAGCAAACCGAAAGACTTCCAAGTGTTTTCATTATGGAGACTCCTCTCCAGCATGTCTCCAAATAGTTCTGCACTCATGGATGTAACATTCACTTCATAAACTGCTAAGTCCTTAGCACTGGAATGTGTTTCAAAGAATCACTAGATTTTTGACTGCTTGGCAATTCTCACTCGTGGGTTTTTTTTTTTTTTTCCAAGAAATGTTCAGTATCACCTCCCACCCTGAATTCTCCCCTGAATACACTTACTAAGTTATGAGAAAGAATTCTCCTTCTCTGCCAGCCAGTAGATTATGGCTTATTTGTTGTTGCCACTTTGAAAGTGAGGCAGGAAATCTAATCTGGACAATGTACAAGAAAAACGCCTTCTACTGTGTTAGCCCCAGACACAGCTCTGGGGATCCTGAGCGTGGAGCTGGGCAAGGGTCCCTAGCAGCACTGAGTCTTGGCAGTCCACTTATGAGCACTGATGTGGGGGCAGTACCTAAGTTCTACATCATTGGGGGAGTCCTGCCATCCGAGGTTTGTAGAACTTGGCTCGTATCAACTGAGCCAAAAATCCAGCCTTTGCAAGAAATAGCAGTGACTTTTTAAAGCATTGGAATGTGAGCACATCCGAAACTGCGGCACTTGCAGCAGATGGTGCCACCTGTCCCAGACATTCTTCCTAGGGCTGGTGATGAGAGAGGAGACGGGAAGCAGGAAGTGTAGCTTTGCACCATTACCCAAGGACCCCAGAGAACAGGGAATTTGTGCGAGTGGGCACAGTTAACTCCCTTGATGATGAGCTACAGAGGCAAACTCTATTCAGCAAGATAGTATCAGAAAAATGATTGGAGTCAAGTACAAATTAAATGGCAGCAGAGTTACTGTGGACTTTTCTATTTCCTTAGAGATGACTACTGATGATTTGCTTGAGAATAAATCCCTATTGTTGACAAAGAGAAGGTAGACACCTTGATAAACTCACTTTAATGCAGTAGGAGATGCAGTTGTCTTCGTAATGCTTGCAGCATCTGTGCCTTGGTCCATGCTTGCATCTGGAGTCAGACCAGGGAAATGACACTAATTAGAACTATAGCGCGTGTGCATATCATGTATCACGTGGGGCGCCTGCGTGCGTGTGTGCACACTGTGCATGAATGTGCTGAAAATTCTTTAAAACTTTCTCACCAATGAAAGAAAAGGATATCACTTTCCCCCTAAATGGTTACAGCTTTTTTTTTTAATGATATACAGAAGCAAAGTTAAGAGGCTGTCATTTTTATTTTGTCACTAACACCCCATATAAAACATGTGATCACAGTTAAAATCTCCGGTGCTGGAACAGAAAGACGATGCTGGCAATTATTTATGAGTGAATAAGAAAAGTATGTATACGCTGTCTATATGCACCACCAAATTTGGGGAGCTTTAAATCTCTTGTTGCAGAGCATGATGATTATAAATCATCCGTGAAGCCAGCACGTGAACAAAATCATAATGAGACTGTGTTCCGGTGCAGTGATTTATACCTAATTATATTTGAGAGGAAACATCTGGAAAAGAAACCTGATAAAGTGTCAGAACTCAAAATTCAGTTATTAAAATAAATATGGAAATAGGAATCATGTGGGGACTCAGGTTATTTGTGAGTTAACTGTAAACCACTTATAGTCTGGTGTTTCATATAAACATTGCTGCCAGGACTACTGTTCTTGTGGGGCACTGACCCCATGACCCCTCATTCACCCTCGGCATAAAAATGGAAGTGGACTAATATGCCTCCCGATCGCTCTCCTTTTCCTTGAAGGGTTCAAGTTCTAAAGCAGTCCCTCTAACGTCTTCCATGTTAACTGTTTCTGCAGTGGGAACGCACAGACTCTTCTGGGTACAAGTGTAGCTTGCAGAGCGGCATTCTGGCTCTGCGCCTCTCCGACCCATGTGCTAACTTGCGAGCGGGACCTTTCAGAAGAGGCCGCTTCTGCACTGCAGCTGGGTCACACAGGCAGCCTCTCCTGGCCAAAGGCGACGGCACCCATTCACTCAGACATAAGCCCTGTGTCATGGGAATGATATGCCGTGTCTGGCCATGTGCAAGCACTGAGGGAGTAAAGCTGGAAGCTTGACCAGAGGTGAAGAGAGTTCTGCCTTGTGCAAACCATCACTCTTCATACGACTAAGCGTCCTCTAGGCCGGGTTCTGCTACCAGAACTTCTTCAGCAGCAAGTCAAGTACCGAAGGCCGCAGTGCTGTCCTGTGACCTTTCCTTGCACACTCAGGATGGCTCCCAGTGACACAGAGTGCTGCTTCCAAACGTTTAGCTTCGCTCTGATATGATTCTGTAAGTAGTTTCACCTGCGTGGGCTGACCATGTCTGCTCGGGCAAGGCCGCTCATGACCAGATCAGCACTGACTCCAGGAGCCATGCATGGTCTCCACTTGTTATCCTCTCAGTTACTTCGGTTAAGGGGAAGCGTCTCTTCGCTTCACTCAGGTAACCCAAACCTAGCTTTGCATTTGCTTAATGAGTTCACTGGCACACCTGTCCTGCCCCAGCCTTCCTTCCTTTGCTATCTCCTCCGTACAGTGTAGACTAATACGAAGATAAAAAACCTGATTCATCAGAAATGCAGCTGTGTCTACAGAGTCCGACAGGCAGTTCCGCACGCGCCATTTCATTTACTGTCAACCCCAGGTAACAGACAAGGATTTTCGGAAGAATGGTGCTTTCCTCACTTGTCCAAATTCACAGGGCTGCTGGAGGCAAATTAAGAGTCAAAGGTAGGCTTCCTAATTTCTCCCTACAAATGATCTTGTTTCTCTCAATGTTGCCTTCTCAGTCTGTTCTCTCTAAAACATATCACTGTCCTGTTCGTTTCATTGGCTGATGCCATAATTTTAAACCATTAAATTTATTTTATTAAATGTCTATGCTAAAATAAAAACGAATGTTCGAAATGTACAGATTTCTCTTTCTGTACAGCAAACGAACAGTCCATCCCAGAGCCCTGAATTCTCCTACTGCTAGGAAACCTCCTTTAGTCAAGGTCTGCTCCTTCCTCCTGTATCATCTTAATTCTCCCACGGTCTGACAGCCACGGAGTACAAACCATGCGTCCTGACTCCTCCCTTCTCAAGCCTCCTTAACTCTACCCAGAATGAAGAGAAAATGTTTTCGTGTCCAGGAAAATCTGTACTAAAGGCATCTGATGACACTGTCCAGTGAGAAAGATTGAAGAGCAGTCCCTCGCTATCACGTCCCTTTTATAAGCTCTAGGTATGGGGGTTGCTGGAACAAAAGAGTGACATCATTCTCTGACGAGGAAATACAGGTGTCAGCATTTAGAGCCTGTGGGAGGCAGGGACATGGAGGGCAGGGACAGTGCACTCACATGGAATCCACGAGCGTCCTAACCAGCGCGATTATGTTCATCCCTCTTGGCTTTCCCTTGTGCCTCTCCCTCTTCTGCTCCACTTTCGCATACGCGGTCTCTGGTGAGTACGAATGTGTGGGAATTTCTTCCTTCCCCACAATGAACCTGGAGGAGAGAGCACGGTGTCAGTCACCTTCACCGCTCACTTTGTTCAGTAGGAAAAAAAAGCTTCAATACAAATATAGTTTAGAGAGGTTTTTAGTTAAAACATTATTTTCACAACTTACATAAAATTGTAATACACTCTAAAAAGGATTTTAAAAATCTGAATTTACCTGATATGCTGATATTTTTAAATCAAACTGATCAACTACAATATACTATAGAACTTCTATGAGGCGCTCAGGACATCCTTAAGGTATTACAGGCTTTAAGTTTTTCAAGAGAAGCAGGCCAGTTTGCATCCACAAGTCAATCATAATTACAACTGAACTGCTGTCTCATTCAGCCAAGCTGATGGCTATTAGATCCAAAGTAGGCTCCCAACCCCACACTCCATGCACTCTTTCACAGATAGATAGCAGATGAAGGTTACCTTTAGAGTCCATGCACTCTTTCACAGAATGCCTTAAAACACTTTTTTTTTTAGAATTAAAGTAAAGTTTTATATTCTAAAGGTTTTTTTTTTTTTTTTGCTTGACTCCAGCCAGTAGACATTAACTTGCCTGCTTTATCAATGGCTTCAACAGATCAAGGGGACTTTCCTCTACAAAAACAATGTGTTTTCATGATAGAGCAATCACAGTGATCTGCAGAGGAGGAGCACCCTCTGAGCCTGACGGCAACTGCATCCATTCACGTTCATCTGAATTTCAGAGTGGCCCAGCGTCACAAAATCCATCAGGCACGGAACAGCCTTTGCTCATAACACTGCAAGGAAGTCATACTAAGTTTGGCCACCACAAGTATATTTCTGTCCCCTCCCTTCTGTAATTAATGATAAATCTTGTATTTTTTGACAGGCTATAAACTCATTGCATGTGTCTGCAATAAAAAATCAGGCAACAATGGGAATATGCAGATTAGAAAACCATGCAAGGTAACGATTTAAGAAAACTCCAAGAACAATGTGCATTAACCCATTATTTTGACACTAAAATTTGACAATAAAAACAGAATCTTACTTTTGGTACTAGAATTCTAAGCCATCTTTAAATCTCTAAGAGTAATCACTGGGCAATACAGGCACTCTAAAATGACACCTAACCTGTTTAGTAGAAGGACATGGACCATATCAATGCAATAATTTGCAGCTTAACCACTATTTTTAAGCAGAAAACTTGCAATAATGAAGTTTTCTAGGAATGCTGTCCTAAAACACAGAAGAAGTTAAGTGCAGATATTCCAAACAAGACCCTGGTCCAAAATGCATATGAAGAAGAGATACAAAAATATCTGAGATATCTGAAGATTTTTCTAAGGATTTGGGGAATCTTAGGAAAATGAGGCATAATTTTCTCTTAAGAAAATCATCTTTTTGTTTTATCATCAATCTTCAGTTTAAAAAGCATCCTTTATCATCTTTTAAGAACAAAGGCAAAAGAGTTATTTTCTCATTTATGCCTTGATGAAAAACGTAAAGTAAAAATTTTATGTGCACCATGGCTTCAGGAGTCTAGTTACCACCGGTTCATCACCACAGCTTTCACTTCCTCTCCACACCTGCTGGTGCCTGTGCCCAGGGTCTCCTACACTCCAGACAGGTGTGCCCAGGGTCTCCCACACTCCAGACAGGTGGCTGCTCCCAGGGTCTCCACTCCAGGTGCCTGTACCCAGGGTCTCCTACACTCCAGGTGACTGTGCCCAGGGTCTCCTACACCAGAGGTGACTTCGCACAGGGTCTCCTGCACTCCAGGTGACTTCGCACAGGGTCTCCTAAATTATAGGCAGGTGTTCCACCACTGAAACACTCCACTTACACAGCGGATTCAAGTTTTGCTGTTTTAAATCCGAAACCAATTTCCCATCACGCCATTCAACTCTGTGTTAGTGCCAATGTCCTCTGCACACTTGGCTTCCAGGTTGTAAGAGGTGTGATGTGGGAATGATTTCTTATTAATAAAGAAACTGCCTAGGCCCATTTGATAGGCCAACCCTTAGGTAGGCAGAGAAAAACAGAACAGAATGCTGGGAGAAAGAAGCTGAGTCAGGAGTCGCCATGATTCTCCCACTCTAGACAGACGCAGGTTAAGATCTTCTCTGGTAAGCCACCTCATGGGCTACACAGATTATTAGAAATGGGTTAGATTAATATGTAAGAGCTAGCCAGTAAAAGGCTACAGATAATGGGCCAGGCAGTGTTTAAAAGAATACAGTTTCCGTGTAATTATTTCGGGCATAAGCTAGCCATGCGGGCGGCCGGATGCCAGGGACGCAGTCCCGCTGCTCCTATCTCTACAGAGGTGTAAACACCATCCAGTAATCTGCATTTCCTCACTTTCTGCCTCCTCTGCACACTTGGCTTCCAGGTTGTAGGAGATGGAAGCACCATCCACTAATTTTCACTTTCTTCCATTAAAAGCTTAGTTTTCTCCTCAACCTTCCCATTATCCCACGAGTCCCAGTACTTACCTTGTCTCTCTGCCGCTAGCTCTCTGTCACCCAATTACTTCTGCTGGACTCACCTTCCAAGTCACGGTTCTCACCTCCCTCAAAAATCTTTAAGCAGCTCTCTACCCCCCACTTATCAAATACAAACCAGCCTCTCCCCTACCCTGACCCTTGTCTTTGACACTCCGACTCCACCAGCGAAAACTACCTATTCCCCAACAGATGCGTTTATTTACAAACAGTGCTCTGCTTCATTCTTCCTTATCGAAAGCAAAGCCTCATATGTATGTCCCCTGAAAGATGGTGAGCCAGCAATCTGCAGCTCACTGTGTGAGCCCTGCACTAGAACGCCCCATGTGCAAGCTCCTCTGATCCTCAGAGTAAGATACAAGACAATCTTTTAAAGCTTCTAGCACCGAGGCACACCCTAGTTTTTCTGTCTAATGCTTGGAATGAATGCCATCTTCCCAAACTTCACTAGGCAAGTCCTCTATGGACACTGGAAAACAAGACGGGTAAGCATTTATGACACTACTGGGAAAATGTGGGCTTGGATGTCGTATGTGCAGTGAGATGTTAGTGAAACATGCCATTCAACACATGACAGACAAACTTCACAGAATGTTGCAAAAAATTAATCGCCTACATCATGAAAATGCTTTCAGCTATAAAATACGATAATGGTGATAACTAATGTTTATACAGTATATACAATTGGCCAATTACTATGCTAAGAGATGAGGTAAAAACCACTCTAGGAGCACTTAGGGCCTCCTGTGCTTGACAGTCCATAAGTCCCACCTGCAACTCAGTCTAGCAAACCACTCAATAAACTATCCACGAAGGCAAAGAAAAACTGTTGCGACTTTTAAAACTGTTGTCAGATTAAAAGCTAAGTTAGTAAATCTTTATTGTAATTACATACGCTCACATTTTTAAAAGATTAAGTTAATTTGAACTTTCTCTCAACAGAAAAACAGAATGTTACTTACCTAAGTGCAGAAAACGTAAAGCCTTTCAAACCATCTTTGCACCTAAAACAAAAATTTGAGATCATCAAATGACATGTTTAGGAATATGCAGTAGTATAGTAAATGGCTTTATCGTCCTAGAAACGGCTTAGCGTGCGCAACCTTTGGGTAATGTCACGGCAATGACAGCTGCAGCGAGGCACCTCGCTCACTCGTGTACCCAAGCTCTCCTGTGACACAGGAACAGAGCTTGGGGCTCAGGCCTCAGACCAGGGTTGAAGACAATCTTCCACGGGCTCCACCTGGATCTAAAATGGGGGTAAAACACTCTTCCTTCTACCCGATCCCTGGGGCTGCTTTCCCGTGAAGATGAACAACACAGCCACTCTCTGAGTATCATACAGACGTCAACTCAAGGTCCTGACTTCTCTCTCGTTAACTCAGTGGGTGCAGTGCAGCAAGGAGCAAGGAGCAGAGTCAAAGAGGCACAGAAAGGAGGTCAGTTCATTTCAGCCAAGGAGAACACAGGACATGGGACAGGAACTGAGTGAGACTGGGAGGAGAAGAATCCAAACAGTATTTCCTGAGTATTTATCATCGCTGGGCAGTCTGGGCCCTTCATTCAGGCTCTGTTTGATAACAGCACAGCTCTGCAGGTCGGCTTTCACGCATTCGTACTTGCATGCCGGCTCAAGCCCTCCAACAACCTCACCTCAGGAGGTCACAGGACTAACAGACTTACAGGACTCAGTTCCAGGGGCGGGAATTGCGGCAGTGGTAACCTGTATTAACCATCAGGCATTTCCCCTTCTCATCCTCCTGCTATCGTACTGTCTCTAACTGGGGAGGATACAGGCAGATCTCTGGGAGTTCGAGGCCAGCCTGGTCTACAGAGCTAGTTCCGGGACGGGCACCAAAGCTACAGAGAAACCCTGTCTCGAAAAACCAAAACCAAAAAAAAAAAAATTCTTAGATTAACAACAAATACATAAAGACATCAGTTCTCAAAAGCCACTCATGCAAAAATGATTATATCCACAAAGAACCTTTGTGGATATTTATATTCAGTCATAAAATTAAGGATATTTATTTTCAAAATCTCTTAAAAATCTATAAAGATTAGTGATACAATGATGGTCTCATGAGAGCCTAAATTTAAAAAGTATATCTTCAAATATAAGTGGGCAACTGATTCTATTCATTACTTGTATGATAAGTCATAAAGGAAATACACAAAATAATAGACTATCTTAAAATTTACAAAAATGCATTTTATTGGATGTGACCTAGAAGCTTAGAAAATATTTAAGCTACATGAAGATGTTGTAAAACACTGAAGTATTTATTTCAGAGGTCATGTTACCATACATTTCAGTGGGAAATGTAACCGTAAAATTTCATTAATATACTACATAACTGTATACACAGAATGGCCATGAAGGCAAAATAATTTATAAATTAAACTAAAACTGTTTTTGTGCAAATTACATTATTAAACTTCTTAACCTTATCTTCATCCATCAGGAGAAAGTGTTCACAGTAATTGAAAACCCGTAACCTACATTGTTGCAGTGGTGAAGGAGCAGGGAACGGACTAGGGAAAAGCAAGCCACGGATCGATTAAAAGATTATGTCCACCTGGGAACCAATTTTGGTTTTGAGCTGTCACTGTTGAAAGACAGCCTTTTGTCTTTGTGCAGTGTGGGATAGTTGAAAGATTCTGACAGTTGGTCCGGTCAGCAAGGCATATTTGTGACCCTACACAATACATTGTATAGGGTCACAAATACATTGTAACTGCAGAACAAACATCACAAAGTGGCTTTCAAGCATAAAAGGAGAGTGTACAAATGAATCTGCAATTTCATGATGATGTAGTCAGGTTCTCCAGTAGGGCCCTGTGGGGAGCACTTCACACTGATAAAGTCCTAACATGTATTCAAAGGGGCTATTCTTTCTTCCATTCATGTGTACAAGGTTTGTTAAGGTGACTGAGGGTCAAAGTAACTATTCCTGTAAGAAGAATCTTTAAAATGTGGTCCCATATTTTGACATTGTGTGTATTGTGTAGGCATTAGCCTAACTCTGAAACATTACTGAAATCTATGTTAAATGAGGAAGGCATGATCTAAAGATTTCAACAGAGCCAACCCCATTAGCAGGTCCTCACTTTGCTATGGCCTGGGTGATTACAATGCAGATCAAATCAAGTCTCCACTTAAGGGTTTGCTCAACATATACTGGGCATCTACTGTGCATAGGAACTGGCTTAGGTTCCATTATGTAGCCATGGACACAAGAACATCACATTCTCACCTGACATCCTCACTGGGGGAGATACTCAACAAAAATCTAAAGCACAGAATAACTGCAGTAGTACAAACCCAGCAAGGAGTCCAAAGAGAGGGCCCCACGCCTCACCACAGGCAAGGATGAACCTACCCTGAGGGCATGCACCTAGGAGAGCTGACTCTGCCACCACACCAGAGGCAGACGGCCCCAGTGGCTAGGTCTGACCTGCCTGGCTAACACCCAGGCCTACAACTGGGCCTTGGGTTGACCTGCCCTAGTGTCTACCCCATCTAGGTCGTGCTGAAACTCATGAATGGACTGGTACTGTGGATCGCACCAGCAAGATCCCCAAGACAAAGGATACCCCAGAAGAGCTCTGGTGAGGATCCAGTGAAGATGGGGTACCAAACACCAGAGGCCTTGACTAGACCAATGAATGACGAATGAACAGTTGCCAGTTAAGCTGATACAAAGGGGTATACTCCATGACACACCAAAGCCCCCAATGCCATCAGGACGGATGAGGAGGTGATGGAGCGACAGGAGAGAAGGAGAAGCAGAGATGTTTCTGTTTCTGCTCTGTTTTGGTGTAGTTTTTGATCTGTTTTGGTTTATTGGATTTATTATTGTTCCTGCATATTTTGCGCTTGCTTACTTTGTTTTGTTTTCTTTCATGGGGGGGGGGGAACAACAGGGATGGGAGAGGGATATGAGGGGACAAGGAGGTGAACAGAATTGAAGTTCATGAAACCCCAAAGATTCAATAAAGAGGAGGAAGAAGAAAAAAACACAGCACAGCTATGGAGGGAAGATTTGGTGAAGGCCAGACTTTTTTCTGTCCATAATAGGTCAAGTAGAATCTCTTTAAGAAGGCAAGGGATGTGTCAGGCGGTGGTGGCGCACGCCTTTACTGCCAGCACTCAGGAAGCTGTCACTCTGTGACTTCGAGGCAAGCCTGATCTACAAGAGCGAGTTCCAGGATAGGCACTAAAGCTACACAGAGAAACCCTATCTTGAAGAGAAAAAAAAAAAGAAAAGAAAAGAAAAAGGAAAAAGAAAAAAAAAGGCAAGGAATGATAATCAGGTGGAAAACTTTTAAGGAACTGAGAGAGGGCGCTTCAATTTGAAGTAACAAAAGCAAAGCAAGGTTGTGACCCACAAAGCAGTGAGGACAGGCTACTGTGGTTCCTAGAATTGGAGCAGAATAGGGGAGTGACGTCATGGTAGGAAATGTGGTCATGGAGACAAAATGGAGGGCGTTTTCTACCATGCTACGAGGCACCTCTGGGCATGGGGAGGCCTTTGGAAGGATCTCAGCAGTGCAAGAGGTCTTAGGTCATATGGGAATTATTTTGGCTGCTGGGTGGAAAACAGACAATAGGAGGGCAGAGTTAGAAACCACAGTCACAGGGGAAAAGAAGAAAAATGTGACTGTTTGTCAAACGTGAGCTGCCAAAATTTCGTGATAGTTTAACTGTGGGGTCAACGAGTGAGAGAATTCACCAGTTACTGACAGCTCTTTGGAGAAAACAGAGAGAACACAATGGCCACTTACTGACGTGAGGAACGGTACAGGACTCAGGGAGAAAATGACATTTGTTTTGGATATCTGAAGGGTGAGATGAGCCTCTGCTGAATGAACCGAGTGTGAAGGATGCAGGCAGCTGGCTCTGCAAGGCTGGGGATCATGGAAGAGGACTGATTCATTTTTGTGTAGTGTGTAAATCCAGGAGTCCAGACAGTCATAAAGAAGGAAGCAGGACACATGAAGAAATGTTATGTGTGTGTACATGATTTACCCATACACTCTAGCACCAAAACTCTTTTATAGAAAAACATCACAGCCATTTCTTCAAATAATATCACCTTCTAGAAAAGAGTCTCATTCTGTTTTCAAGTGTCCACAAAGATAATACATTCAACTCATGCATGCCTACACTCCTATTTAGTCTGTGCAGAAGATACAAACTAACTATAATTCAACATATGTTCTATTTGTGCAAGGCTCTGTGCTAGTATAAGGTATAATAAGAAGAAGACAGTAAACTCAAAGGAGAAAGGGGTTTCCATCTCTGCACAAAAGCCTCTGTCGATATACTGCTATTACCAAAGGTGAGGGTTGGAATTGCACACCACATCCCAGATGCACAGTGAGGCCTAATACTTATGTTACTAAAATAAAATTCTTGATAAAATGTCAAAATTTTGAGTTATATGCACAAATAACAGTAAAAACAAGAAGAATGCTTTTTCTCTCCCAAGCTTACTTAATCCCGGCGAAAAAACTTGCCATTTTGTGATTGTCATTACAATACTGTACCAGCAGGTGTCACTAGAGAACCGCCCGGGAAGACCTTATACCTAGGAAGCCACCTTTTTGTCGAGCTTTCTCTTAAACATAGTTTTTACAGGGAATTCAAAATGTCACTAGCAAAAACTTACACTATGCTTGTTAAGTAAATATCATGATATTTGAGTTTTGATGTTTCTTTCTATAGTTCTGTAACTTCACAAAATTGTAAAGCATTTAGTGCACGACTCCTTTGCCCAGCCAGCACGTGGGAAACTGGCTGCTGTGAGCTGCCTTTCCGCGCCACTCTGTGTTCTCCAGGAAGCTAAAAACAATGCCAACAGCAACAAAAAACATTGTCTGCTCAGTTTTCAACCACTGGGTGAATGCAATCAATATAAAATATTTCCTAAGTTTCACTTATATTTCTTCAGAACAATGCATGGCATAAGAAAATCTTGATATTTATAGTTATAGACACTAGTCATGATTTGTTAACCAACCTTGAGAGAACTGGAAGGCTAACACACACACACACACACACACAGACACACACACTATGGGAACGGGACATTTATGGCTATATTCTGTGCTGTCTTCTGGTTCAGACTCACAGACTAGCATCCATGAAACCAAACTGTGGGCTAGTAGAAGACACGCCCCCTTAATCTACTCAATGGTCGGTAACTGAGCATCTGCAACACAAGGGGTGCTTGCTGATAGCCTGGGGGACACAGGCAGTTATATATAACGCCTTAAGTACTGACACCATCACTCCAGACCTTAGATTTCTCCAGTATTTTATTTCAGTTCTTTAAATTACCTGACTGCCTCACAGAAACTTACATGACGGCACAAATAAAGATCAAAAAGGAAAGACAAATTAGATTTCAGATGCTTGTGCACAATGCTAATTCTTAAAATATTTTATTTTGATAGTATTAATGACTACTGGTAACAAAAATAAGCTACTTCATTTTATGAAAGCATTTATTTAGTGTGTGTGTGTGTGTGTAAATGCCACAGTGCATATGTAGAAATCAAAGGACAGCCCTCAGGAGTGGGATTCTCTCTTTATACCAGGTGGGCCCTGGGAACTACACTCAGGTCTCCAGTCTTGGTGACTGGAGCCTTTGCCCATTGAGCCATCTCTCCAGCCCACAAACATAATTCTTTTCGAAGGAACTGCTCAGAATTCAGGTGTTAAGATTTCTACTAGAGTTATGGGAATAAATGACCAATGATAAAAATAGTCATGTATGATTGAGGTTTTGAAATTTTTTAATTGCTGTATTGTTGGTAATAAAATCATAAATTAATTGGAATAAATCCAACAGAAAAATTTAAAAGTCAAGAAAGAATAATTATCTACTTAAATACCTCAAATTTAGGGCATATAATTGTTTTCACGCCAAAGAGAACTTGTGGAGGTGAAGAGATGGCTCAGTGGTTTAGAGCACTTGTTGCTGTTGCAGAGAACCTGGTTTCAGTTCCCGGCATGGATACAGTGGCTCACAACCATCCATAAGCCCAGTTCCAGGGATTCAACACCCTTTGTTGACCTCCATGGGCATTAGATACATGTGGAACACACACATACATACAGGCAAAACACTCAAGTATATAAAGTAAATAAGTTAATCTATAAATGCAATTGTAAGTAGTTTGCTTTTAATATGAATTAATTTTTTAATCTCGCAGAATAAAAGGGTTTGTAGTGCCTTTTCCCAACTCATTTTCAAAAGTACCTTAGTACTAAATTATAATTCAATATATGAAATTTTACCAATAACTGTGTATTTTATCTCATTTGCCTACCATGAAAATAACAAGAATATTAGCAAAGAACAAATTTCATTTTATGTTTTAAAATGTCTTAATCATATATGTATAGCTAATATATTAAACTGATTGCCTCAAGTTACTATTCTGAAGCTGTGATGTGTGAAGTTAAAACATTACCCCGCCTAAATATCCATAGCAGGATCTTCCTCTCACACCTACTACTGTTCAAACAACTAAACAGAGCTTCCTTTCAGCCTACATACGCCACTTACCATAAAAAAAAAAAAAAAACAGAATAAGTAACGAGCTCTTATTGTAAGTTCCTCACACACAGCAATCCGGGGCTGGGAGGGCAACAATTAAATCGAGAAAGATTGTTTGTTTCGTCAAGAGCAAGCCCAACCCAAATATTCTCAATAAATCGCCTCCGGGCACTTCAAGTGAACCAGCAATACTGCATTTGACTCTGATAGATACTGTACGGTACACTCACTCCGTGCCCTGGAGCCCTGGGGACTGGGCTGGTCCCCCAGAACCCAGAGAATGCTGCTGAGGCAGGCAGCATGCAGGGAACCAAATGACTGGGTCCCCAGCACACAGCCTTCTGGTGTGTCCCACACACAAATTAGAAACAGTTGGGCTTACACGCACAGGGACAACCCCAACCGAATCAGATTTCTCCTCAAGTCTGCTTAACATCCACACCAAAGGAACGCAGTGCTTCCTTCCAGCTTCAGTCGGTGGCTTAGGAGCCAAAAGCCACCCCAACAGAAATGTCACTAGGATACATTTCCGTCTTGAAAAGGGCTGTGATGGCAGCAGTGGGGAAGTCTGAGGAGGATAAGGAGCTGGCTGCAGCTTCCAGGGTGCTAGACAAACCCTGCATGAAGCGCACTGGTCACACCCGCTCACACTTGACACACCAAAGGTAGCGCCGAGTGGACAGAAATGGCTTCCATGAGAGTCCTCGCAAAATGTAGCAAGTGACTCAAATTCACAGCACTGGCTAGTATTCACAGTAAATGAAGCTGTGCTAGGAAATCGGGTTCTAAAGGACCTCAGGAATAACAGATACTCTGCACTTTTCTTCTTCTACAAGTGATAAAAAAGATAAAATGTTTTTAATTAAATAGAAATTCTTAAAACATATTAACTTATTTCAAATGTACATTGTATCTATGTCATTAATATAGCAATTGGGTTTTCATATTGAATAAAATGAGCTGCTCTTTAAAATATTAACGTTAGTCTCTCATTTTTCAGAAATGTATGTTTATTTAACCCTAAAGTTCAAATCTGAGATAAATAAAAAATAAATAAAATATGTATCTTTTGGCATTTCAGCAGCTTTGGGAAGTTGCTGTTTCCTGAGAACCTACGGATTACAATCACCCTAAATGACAAAATATCCACTTAAAATGCTCCAATTGACTTCCTGTGAATAATTTTCCACATGCACAATAGAAATGGGGAAAGTCAGGCCACTTAGAAGTCTTGCTAGACAAGAGAACGGTTTCAGCAATGTAAAACAAAAACCAGAATTAAAGTAAATTACATTTTACAGATGAAGACACCAAGGCCAGAGAAGGGAAGTGCCCCCAAACAGTTTGGTTGCACCTCACACCAGAGAACAGGAAGTCCATCCCAACTGGTTAGCTCCCTGGCTTGAGTTCCAATTGTGAAGAAGAAAGACCAGGGACAAGTAAAGGATCTGAGAGTACCCAAAGGAAACCACAGACCCAAGCACGACATCGGCTGGCATTCAACTGGCGCTAGGCAAACTTCATGAGCAACAAAGGGCATGGAGAGATTTAAAGGAACAGGTGCCCAGGTCCTCACTTTCAAGCCAAGATTTATCTGAAAGCGTGTCTTGGTCAGGACTCCATGCTCCCTGTCTGTACCTGCCTCCCTTCTATGACAGCCTCTTTCCACACCAGAAACAGAAAGCCTCGGTCACTGCCACTGACCTACCAAGAGCACAGAACTCGGGAACTCCGCCAGGGAGGCCGAAGGAGGTATGGCAGCTTGTGTTATAAGAAACTCTCCACATGGGTCTCATGCAGATGCATGCTACAGCTTGGGAACAAGAGGGCTGGGCTAAGGAAGAACAACAAAATCTCAAGGACTTGTACCAACAAAAGTTTATTCTTTGCTTATGCCGCATGTGTGGGAAGGGCTAGCTATGGCAGACTAGAGGCCATCTTCATTTTGTATCAATCAGAGTGTGACAGAGAGATGTCCGTCTGGAACGAGTGTGAATTGTCAGAGGAAGAAGAAAGAATGAAGAAAACCAGGCTCCTGCCTCTAATTAAACGTAAGCCACTTCCGTTAGCTTCTTCAGCCAAAGCACATCACAACTCCAGGGACAACGGCATCAGGAAAGAAAGCGCTCGCTCCCACGCAGGCCCCACAAAGGGTTGTGAACAACAGCACCTGTCTACCATTAAGGCCAAACACGGAACTGCAGAGAATCAATTATGTTTATTTGGAATCTTTAAGGAAATTCAAAACAAAATTCCATTTTCTACATAACATGACACCATTAGTCAGTGTTTCTCACACTAACGTTAAGCAGGGTGATTATAGGCTTTTCTATGGCACCTTAGTTAGAAATTACTTTATAGTGTATGCGCACACTACATATAGTCTAAGCTGCCTTCTTTACAGATTTTTTAATCGTTCAGACATTTCAGAACATTTTGATTACACTCTACTGGCAACTGTTTTGCCTAGCAGATAGAATGCATAGTAAAAACATGCTGAAAAATTCAATCTATGTAGAGATTAAGAAATCTATTCACTGTATAGCAATTATATTCCTAATTGAGAAGCATGTTTCTTCAATTCATTTTTCCAGCAGGCTCTGAGGTTTGTCTATCTTGATTTTCAGTTTTTGAAACCATTAAGTTCTGAATTCAGTAGCTCCTGGGACTCAAGCATCATACAAAGTTCCTCGCCTGTCTTCATACTGACGAGCTGGTACCTGCTTACACCTGGACATGAACACGTGCATCGAGGGTAGCAGTGGCATGCTGGGACACTGCTGGAGTCGGGGCATCATTTCTTCACTCACGCAACCCTCAACACTGTCTACCGTGCAAGTCCTCACGCTCTATGACAGTGTCCCAATCCAGAGAAGTCGTCACCCACACAATGATACCTGTTACAGAAAGTACTTTAGTATGCAGAGCACAGCACTAATAAAGCACAATGGGGGACCCCCCCCAGCCTTGGCTTTAGTATCAAGAAGGTCAAGGCACAGCATAAAGGCAGAAGTGGAAACAGAAGATGAAGGGATACATGTGACCTGGAGAAGGGGTAACTGGGTATCGGGAACAATGGGGGGTTAGGATGTACAGCACGGGGATGAGGAAATGTGGGGAGAAACTGGCACAGACTGCAAAAGCAGGAGTGAACTGCACCTCTAAGAGAAGGGGCCATTCAGCTCCCTACTCAAACGACCCAATTATTGTTTTAATATAATCTCATTTAGAAATAGCTGTTGAAATAGCAACCTACCAACTAAATTCTGAAAGCAACAGATGTTAAAAATCTAAATCTGAAATCAACAGATATTAAAACACCTAAAATATCTATTATTCCTTTACTTTGTTTTTTAAGTTAAAAGATGAAGCCACCCACTCACCTTCATAGAATTTAATGCTTATCAAAAGATGTTACATAAAAAGCTCAAATAAGGCTAAAAATAATTCAAAACTACCTTCTCAGTCTGAACCTCTACTGTATTGGTTGAAATGAGGGTTTTCTCTGTGTGGTCCAGACTTCACTGTGTGTATGTGACTGCTGGCAACATCAGTTCTCGAGAGGGAAGAAGGAAGGGCAATGGAAAGTGTCGTTATAGAGGGAGAAGCTGCGTTCCCGCCCAGCATTTGTAATTAACACTGCACCTAAGGAATAATGGAGCAAAGGTTATTTGTCTAAACAGCTACTCATTTGTTCAAGTAGTAACTCTCCAGCCCTGAGTTAGAGTCAGACGAGAGGCAGCGGATTCACGAGCAGGCTGTACCGGTTCTCCAGCTGAGAAGGCAAACAGCACAGTCTATTCCGCACGGCTCAAATGCTACCATCGCCGCACTACTGTTACAGCCCCCCCAGCTACAGGCGAAGACGGCACTGCAACTGCCACCTTACACACGAGGCAGAAACAGTGAACACTCCTGACTTAACGCAAGCTCCCTGCCTTAAAGCTGGGCTGAAACAGACAGTATCATCCTGAAATCAATACCATACTGGCTTCACTATGCTTCATAATTACAGGCCTCTTTCAGAAACACATATATAATCAGACTGGCATACAGCGATTTACAAACTGCAAGCAGGTACACGTAATATAAACTGTTAAGTGAAATTGGGACTTAGACTGAAAACAAGTTCATGCTTGTGAGCACATGAAGTCATAAACCATGGCAGAGTCACGTGAGAGACACGTCAGCAATGTAAACAGGGCAAGTAGCTTTGTAAAAGTAAGCATCTTTAAAAATAACAATTAGAGCCGGGCGGTGGTGGCGCACGCCTTTAATCCCAGCACTTGGGAGACAGAGGCAGGCGGATCTCTGTGAGTTCGAGACCAGCCTGGTCTACAAGAGCTAGTTCCAGGACAGGCTTCAAAACCACAGAGACACCCTGTCTCGGAAAAAAAAAAAAA
>NW_026068149.1:1174768-1180107 GCF_014885135.2 Alexandromys fortis
AAAAAAAAAAAAAAAAAAAAAAAAAAAAAAAAAAAAAAAAAAAAAAAAAAAAAAAAAAAAAAAAAAAACATAAAAATAACAATTAAAATAAGGGCCAGTCAGTTAAAGAGACACTGTATCTGATGCCTGCCATTCATACAGACTCTGGGAAGGGGAAACCAGCTCTCCAGCGAACAGGAAGCAGGGGTGGAAGATGACAGCGAACAAGCACGGAAAGCTTCGGGGAGTGGGAGGCTCTAGCTCAAGTATGGGGTGCTGACGACAACAACGAAGAAGAGCTAGACACATAAGCAGTTATCCAACCCCAGGAGTAGTCACTGCGCAGAGGATTAGTAACCCTTAATGAAGATGCATGACTGACAAGGAGCCCCTGGGAGAGAATAAGCCATGAGGACAATGAGAAAACAACTCTGGAAAGGATTCAGCAAGGGAGAAGTGGAGCAGCTTCCTGAAACGCTGGCTCCTTCTGGGAAGTTCTCCCAGGAAAGACAGTCCGGGGGCCTGAGACCTGCAGCAGCTCTACCATGGACGCCGCACAGGAGACTGGGATGTGGGGGGAGGTGACGAGGGGCTGGTTACAGGACCCTGTTTGGAGGGTGGCTGGGGGATGACAGGAATGGGTGTCTGGAGGAAGTTTTGTGGAAGCAGCTCTCTTCTTGAAGGCATTTCTTCCTCCTCCTCTACTTTCTGTTTCTCCACTGCCTCCACTTCCTCGTCCTTCTAAGATTTCCACAACACTCTATTGGTTTCTATAATCAGACCCAAGAGGTAAGATGCCCCATGTCTCACGCTGTGCAGTACCTTATAAAGTGGGAGCAGCTGTGGATTTCTGCACAATGTCAAATCAGCACCATGAACTGGAGACTTTTCCAAAGTTGATAGCACAGAGTTTTTCCAACTTCAAATTACATATATTCGTATATATGTTACATTTTTATTAAATGGCCAATGATTAGAGCCTGCTATACTTTCTAAGGCTGAAACTGTAACAGGCCCCAAACTAGATTAAAACAAGTTTTAATGAGTTGGTTTTGTTTGTTTACAGCAGGGGGATTTGAACAGACAGTTCCAAACACTTCACACACGCCTGGAGGGAGCTCCACCACTGAGCTCCACCCCAGCCTGCTCTGTCAATGTGGTTTTGGTCTGTTCTTACTAAGTTGCCCAGGCAAGACTTACGTTTATGACCCTACTACCTCGCCCACTGTTACTGACTGTGAGATCACAATGCCCACACCACCAACACTGGCTGAGTAACATCATTTGAAATCATAAAGCTATCTGTAACAAGACAAAAAAATACATTTTTACCACAAACGCGACAACTACCACTCTTGACTTGCCTCCTTAAGGAGTGGAGGGATGAGAACCAACTAAAACCGTCAGGACCACGTGTCCAAACGGAGAGCTCGCTCAGCACAGCAAAGCCACCGAGGTGGCTCTTAGGTGACAACAGTAGAGATCCACAGTTCAGAAATGGGAGAGGAGGAGGCTTTCCTCACTGCCGTCAGCGCCTCTAACACTCGGGACAGTCTTCCGCGACTGTTTGCCTGCAGCAATGCAGACAGACATGTGGCCCAGCTGCAGTGTTGAGAGGTTTCTCTCCCTGACCCTGTAAATATTCTGCGACCATTTTAGACTTCATAATAAAGAACAGTTAGAATCCAACAAGCTGATTCCTCACTCCAGTCCTTTCACTATCTTACTGTTGGAAGTTAAAAAAAAAAAAAAACACCTCATTTCTAAACCTGGGCTTTCCAAGTGAAAATATGAAGAGGATGAACTGAATGGTCCTTCAGATTCTTCACAACTTGGAGCCAGTGAGACGGCTCAGCGAAGGTATCCTCTGCCAAAGCTGATGTGATGTACTGAGCTCTCCATGCACACCAGGGCGCACACATGTGTCCACACATATACATACAGATTTAATAAATAAATGGAAAATAAGAAGCTTCACAAGTTACAAATCCCTGACATAATTTATAACATATTGTTAGCCACAAATTCATGGTTCACTCAAACTTGATATGGTCTCAATATGATCTTAAGCCTCAAATTAAATAACTATTATTGAGTATATACACAATTTGTATATGATGGATTGGAATATTTGATTCCAAGGTGCACTGAAGGTATCATGTTTTCTAAGTAGAATGTTGCATAACTGCCATTCTCCCAATGTAAACGCACATTTACTACTAGTGAGGGAACTAAATACCTAAATAATCAAAAATTACATTTTAAATGTAAGATACCTACCCAGCTCTGAATCCACCTTTCACAGTTCGGCATCTAGAAATGATCTGAGTTCCCAACAGCGAGTGTGAAGGGGGCACTGCAGTCAGCATTTGTTAAAAAAGACGAGTTTCCACAAAATGTCCTAGCTTCAAACGGTAAAAATATAACACCATATTGTTTATGGAAATGCCTTAAATATACATCCTATCCAAGAATTAACATTCGTTAATGTGGCGTATATCCACACCATTCGGGTTTGTGCATTTTCTTTCTTTAAGACACATGTTCTAATGAGCATGTTCCAATGAGTTCTAATTACATCTTGTTTCTTCAAAAACCATCCTACCCATGCCCACCATTTAAATGTAAACCACAATGGGGAAGAGAAACAAAGCAATACTATATTTATCTCAACATGCTGCGTGACTAGGGGTCTTCGTGGAGCCTGGAAAAAAGGCAACATGGGTTGAAAACCTGAAAATCCACACAAGTGTGATTGTTTTTCTACTCTGAGATCCTAAGTTGGTGAAAAATATACCTGCTTTCCAATAAATCTGCAGGTGCGGACACTGTCTGAGGTTTTAGTGTCCTGTCACACAAAATTCCAAATGCAGTGATGTGCTCTTACAGATGAGGCGACACAGCCTCGGACCTCCACAGCCTTTCAGGCAAATGTCTTCACTAGCAAACTGGGCTCACCCGCCAGTCAAGTGTCTGGTAGAAAGGCTTTGGCCTCAGGAAGCCTGCAGTGGTTCCCAGTTTTAAATACAGGAGTTTACATTTGACTTTAAGCCATGTCTTATTCTCCTTGTACATTGGTAGAAAAGGGGAACCCATGCTTCAGAGGCGAGAGCCCGGGAGGACAGAAGGAGAATAAAGTGAAAACAGAAAGACACCAGAGAGCACAGCAGACAAAAATAATCCTGTGTTTGCTTCTCTGAAATACAATTATCCAATGTAATAATACTTCGTGTGCATTTTTTTCTAACAGAAAGATTGTAGAGGCCTGGACACAGATGCAAACACTTCTTAAATATTATTTCACTCGAACAAGGAGAAACCATTTATTTATCATAGAAATATAACAGATGTCCCTTAAAGTTCCCTGTCCCCCCGAAACAGGACTTCTCTGTATAAGGGTTCTGACTATCTTGGAATTCACTACAGACCAGGCTGACCTTGAACTCACAAAGATCCATCTGCCTCTGTTTCCTGGGATTAAAGGTGAATGCCACAATCCCACTACTCTTAGAGTTATTTAAAATCTGGAGGCAGATTCTTCAGATTCTTGTTCCCTTACATATTAAAATATAAACATCTTTAGCCTTATGAAATGAGGGGGCATGGAACTGAAAAATAACAGCACCTGAGCTCAAGAACTTGACACTTGGGGCAGTGCGGGAGTTTTGGTACAATGTCTCTAAAGCAAAAGGGAAAAAAGGGAAGGAAGGAATAGAGGGAGGGAGGGAGGGAGGGAGGAAGGAAGGAAGGAAGGAAGGAAGGAAGGAAGGAAGGAAGGAAGGAAGGAAGGAAGGAAGGAAGGAAAGTGTTATGGTGGGAATGGCTTAGCACAGTCTGGGAAGGGAGCCCCCTTGGGACCTGAAGAAGCTGAACCCTGTCACCAGGGAGGACAGCCTTGAGGGAAAAGCAGGCAGAAACTGCTCTACACCACATTTGGGAGGATATGACAAATAAGTCTGGCTTTATTCCTGACAGCTGTGGCATAACTCACAGATTTATAATGAAGCTGCTGGCAGAGCAGCCTGTGTTGGCCCGAAGGGAATGTGGGAAATAAACCCAGAGTTGGGAAGGGTTCACTTTTAGTGCTCAGCAGCTTCCAGAGCTGGACGTCCTGCTGACATTTCTAGCTCTGGAAGCAAAGCCTTTCTCAGTCTCCTCCTCACCTCACTTAAAGACTGGTCTGAAAATCACCTTCCCGAAACAGCAAAACACACATTCTGGAGACGCATATCTTATATCCATATTTAAAGTGCTTATTTAATTTACTTCATTCAAACCATCTCTCTTTACACAATTAATACAAAACTCAAATGTCCAAAGTACACAGTTTGTCAAACAATGGCAGCAAGGTCAGATAAACAGTAAAGAGTAAGAAGGAGCCAAGCAGACCAAGAGAGAATTACTGATAATCTTTGTTTCCTCTGAGATCTTTAACTTTATGTGCAAATATACGTGTCTCTGGATGTCTCTGCACATACATGCATGAGCCCTCAGATGCCAGATGAAGGGACTGAATCCCCGTGAGCTGGAGCTGCAGGTGGTCAGGAGACACCCAGCAGGATTCCAAGTGATTGTCAGCATTGACCCATCACCTCTCCAGGCCCCTAGTGATTGTCACCATTGACCCACCATCTCTCCAGGCCCCTAGTTTTGTTGTTGTTAAGATTTACTTATTTTATGAATATGGGTCTTGCATCTACATGTAGAATAGGGCATGGATCCTATAGGACTACATTATAAACAATAGTGAGCCACCATGTGCGTGCTAGGAATTGAACTCAGGACCTCTGGAAGAGCAGCCAGTGTCTTTACCGCTGAGTCATCTCTCCAGCCCCTCTAATTTTAGTTTTGAAAGTTGTTGGAGAAGGGGTCTTACTGTGCTGTACAGCCTGGTCTCTAATGCACTGGTTGAAGTCTGTCACTCAATCCTCAAAAAGCAGAGTGGGAAGATTCCCCTAGCAGACAACTTCAAGCAAAAAATACAATGAGATTGTATATAAATCACCTATCAAGACCACAGCCTAGATATGGCAGGTATTGATTCAATACATGTTAAGCTACTTTTTTCTTTTCCCTTAGATCTTGTTTCCTGAAATTTGTAGTATTTTCTTATTCTCTCTTAATATTTATAAGTTCTTTTTACTAAATCAACAATTTCAGGTTTTAAAAATGAGTTGCCCTTCAATGGAAGAATGGATGAAGAAAGTGTGGAATATATACACATTAGAGTATTATGCTGCAGTAAAAAACAATGACTTCTCGAATTTTGCATGCAAATGGATGGAAATAGAAAACACTATCCTGAGCGAGGTAACCCAGACCCAAAAAGATGAACATGGGATGTATTCACTCATAATTGG